>NW_023658018.1:0-25540 GCF_015228065.2 Penaeus monodon
AGACAAATAATAAAGCAGCACAAGAATAAAAGCAAGCACAGCCAAGTCCTGAGGGGACGGTGCATAAAAAATAGATAGTAAATAAAAGTAAAACCACTGAATCAAATATCTAGGCATCACTAAATGAACACGTTTTCTTATAAGAACAGAGCTCACGTCCAGCTCCTAGTAAATAAAAAATATCAGGTTCTCAAGACTCAACTTTTCTTCGTGAAGCTGTAGCTACGACAACCGGCGTTCTCGGGTCAAAAGAGGGGACAATATATACACTGACCGCTATAGACTGACTGTATTTGGCGGTAAACTGGGTCATATATATATTATGTGTGTGTATATATATATATATATATATATATATATATATATATATATATATATATATATATATATATATATATACTCTGTGACATCACCAGCCCCATAAATAATAATATTAGATAAAGTCGGATTACAGTTTTAAAATAACAGGAAGGATGTCATAGCATAAATTAAGGAAGAAAACATACAAATGAATAAAATAGAAATAATTTAGGTGACCATAAATACGACGTTGGAAAGGTGTCGTACCTACACTCCAAGATGAGTCAGCAAAGTAAATTAAGTAACTTATAATAAAAGAGATAAAGGAAATAAACAGCTTAAAACAGAGAACAGAAGTTCAGTAAGACAACCAATAGAGCTGGTAAAAGAAACAGACCACAGTAAAAACGAAAATGTATATAAAGCAACAAAGAGAACGACCATCAGGCAGACTAAACGAAAGCACAAACGACCAAAGACACACAAACACACGTAAAGAAAAGGAAAAGAAAGAGAAAGACAGCAAAGAGAATAAACCGCACACGACCGAAAACGCGACTTTGAGCGACAAAACCACGGGGGCGAGAGATGTTGTACGATGCTCGCGGGAGGTCGCAGAATGAGGGTCCACAGGGGGTTTCTTTACATTATTGGTAATGATTACTGTTGTTATTACTATCACTACGACTATCCTTATAGTTCTTTCGTCAATTTTATCATTATCACAATTGTTATTATTATTATTATTGTTTTTATCATTATTTTTTATTATAGTTTATCATTACTTTTATATTTTTTCTTATTATAATTGTTATTGTTACTCTCATTATTATTATTATCATTATTGTTATTATTACCTTTATCATTATGATTATTACAATTATTCTTATCACTGTTGCTATCACCTTCACCGTCATCATTATTATCATTATTATTACTATTATTAACAATAAGAATATTGTTATTCTTGTTATTATTATTATTATCATTACTATTATTGTTGTTATTATTATTATGCTGGTAATGTCACTTTTTTTATTATTATTATTATTATTATTATTATTGTAATTATCATTATCATCATCAATATTATTATTAGCATTACCATTATTCTTATCATCATAATTTTTATGATAAGAATTATTACTATTGTCATTATTATTATCATCATGATAATCATCATTGTTGTCGTGTCCGTGTTGGCGTTATTATCATCATTATTACTTTTGACATTATGATTAATATAATTATTATCTTCATTATTATCATCATGAAAATATTATCATTATTATTAATATTATTATTATTATTATTATTATTATTATTATTATTATTATTATTATTATTAATATTATTATTATTATTACTATCATTATTATTATCATTTTTATCATATTATCATTATTTTCATTGCTGTTATTATTAGTATTTCTTAGATTTGTTTATTATTATCATTATATTATTGTTATTAGCATTTTTACTGTTAATATTATCATTGTTTCACTCTATTATTATTGGTGTATTTATATAATAATAATAATAATTATTACTATCATTATCATTATTACAATTACTATAGTCCGCTTATCCGTTATTTAGATGTTACTGTGGACATTAAGCCTTTATATTGTGAAATAATAGATGTAACTTTAGCTTAGAATCATAACATATGTCGCGACGGACTTGGGAGGGAGAGGGAAAGGGAGAAGGAGAGGGAGAGGGAGTGAGAGGAAAGGAGGAAAGGAGGAGGGAGAGAAAGAGAGGGAGAGGGAGGGGAAAAGAGAAAAAAAGGAATTAAGGAGAAGGGAGAGGGAGTGGGAAAGGAAAGGGAAAGGGGAGGAAGGGGAGAGGGAGGGGAAAAGGGATGGGAAGAAAAGGAAAGGGAGGGAAAAAAAGGGGTGAGGGGAGGAAGAGAGAGAGGAGAGGGAGAGGAATGGGAAAGGGAAGGGAAGGAAAAGGAGAGGGAAAGAAAAAGGGTGAAGGGAGGGAAGAGAGAGGGGAAAGGGAGGGGGAATGGGAAAGGAAAGGGAAAAAGGGAGAGGGAGAGGGAAGGGAAAAAAGAGGGAATGGAGTGGAAAGGGAAAGGGAGGGGAAAGGATGAGGGAGAGGGAGTGGGAAAGGGAAAGGGAAAGAGAGGGGAAGGGGAAAGGGAGAGGGAAAGGGAAAGGAAAGGCAAAGGGAGGGGAGAGTGTTAGAATGAGAGAATAAAAAAAAATCCAAAACGCACGCGCATATAAACCACACAAAAAAAAACTACAAAAAAATGTATCCTGACGCAAAAATCAACTAAAAATACGCCACTGATACGAAGTTTTGCAACGAGCTAATTAGGAAATTTCGGAAATTACAAGGGAAAACAAGGGACACTCTCTCTTTTCAAAATCTTGCATACATGTGCACCAATTTCCTAAATTTGTTTACATTTTGTGTGATGACACACACACACCCCACCCCCACACCACACACCAAAACACAACCCACAACACACACAACACACCACCCAAAACACACACCACACCACACACCACACATATAAATATATATATAATATAATCTATATCTATATATATATAATATAAATTTAAAATATATATATATATGGGAGGGGCGAAGGTTTAACGAGTGCTAAGAACATGAAGAGTATTTTTTTTGTTTTTGTTTTTGTTTTGGTTCCGTGGGGAATTTACATGGGGCCCGCTGGTAATGACAAAATGATAACAATTACGCCCGGGAAATTTTCATTACTTCACGGATTTTTTCCCCATTAAGCTATCCTGCATAACTATATTCATTTAGTCCTACATGACTTCCGTGAGTGAGTGAGTGAGAGAGAGAGAGAGAGAGAGAGAGAGAGAGGAGAAAAGAGATAGAGAAGAGAATAGAGATAGAGAAAGAGATAGAGAAGAGATAGAGAATAGAGAATAGAGAGAGAGAGAGATAGAGAGATAGAGAGAGAGAGAGAGAGAGGGAGGAGAGAGAGAGAGAAAGAAAAAAGAGAGATTTAGTTTTCTTTAAATTTATTTCGCTCAGTGAGCGACAAGCCTTACAACACAAATTAAATGTTGGCTACAGAGCATTCATGACACGCAGGTCACACATGAAATCAATTCCAGAAGGAAAGATTGAAATAAATACATGAATGATAATAAACGGAAGCTCGGGTGAGGTATTAACAGCCACCAAAATATGGGTATTGCAAAAGTATTACATCTAAATTGTCCTCTGCTAATAAGTACTTTTAGACGTCTAAAAACAGAGTCTCTTTTCATATGAGGTCAAAACTTTGGACATTCGAGGCAGTAAGGCTGGAGGTGGTTTCGCATTGCGTGCGTCACACAACTTACACGGTGATACTGGGGCACGTCCCCCCTGCCTCCCCACCTGCCACACTGGTCTGTAGCCTAAACGGAGCTGGGCAGCCCCCCACATTGTGTCTTCTTACCAGCAGACTGCGGCGTCGTACTTGTAGGGACGAGAAAGGGGAAATGGTTCGTTTGTGCTGGATGCTTACGCTCGCTGGCTGCTCGGCGTTCCTGCGCCGGGGGGTTGACAAGGTTTAGCATAACCGGATCCTCCGCTTGTGTGGGAGAGGGTGCTGGCGAGGCGTCTGCCGCAGGTAGACAAGCCTACAGGAGCTTTTGGGAAGATGGTCCACAACATCATTAGCTGCTACTCCAACATGCGAGGAAATCCATAGGATTGTATTTCAAGTGCATGTCTAATGGCCGGGGACTAGAGGGTGCAGTATTGGTTGACTAGGTTACGGGCCTAAAGGCTTTGGGGAGGAGAGGGCAGACTGGAGTCACAAATAACTAGTCCATTGCTTCTGGTTCTTTAAGAAGTAGGCTAACAGCATCGAGAAGCCCATGCATTTTCACAGGAGGTAAGCTTGACCAGTCCGCAGGCGGCGTCCCGTCCATCCTCATTCGGTGTTCCAAGTAGGAAACCCCCCTAACGGAAGCCGCCTTGCCGCGGTGGGGGCTTGAGGTTCCAATGATCTGGTGAGGTGGACCAGGGGGCTACCCATACTAGAGGGGTCACCATGAGGGATGAGACAAATGGCTTCCTGGTGCACCAAGGCCTAAGAGAAGGATGGACACCCACCCCTGGTTCATTCCTCTTGGACCAGGGAGAACTCTCCCACGTGTGTTTTCCCGTGCGGGGGCATCCCGTATTACCGGAACAGGAGTCCTGGAGGTTGAGCGATGCTGCACGCTGCGCCCTGCAGGTAGCACACCCCCTCTTTGGTCCTTATTCTGGTTAGACGGGGGGGCTTGATCAAGGCCCGGTCAAGTCAGTCGGCTGGTCAAATATGGCTAGGGTCAAGCAGGGAACTTTCAGTCGGTAGCACATAGGTCCCGCGCTGCCATCAGTACTGGTCATAGTGGCTTTGCCGTATATTTCCTCATTCCCCCTGTGGCTGTTGGGAGGTTTTTGAGCCCCAACTATAGCTTCCCCTCGTTGGACTCCAGGGTGGGTGGGGGGGGTGAGGAAATGAAGAATTCCAAATTTTTGTATGAGAAACTACAAATTTACAAAGATCAGTTTCTCTCCCTGACCGACCTACGCAACCCCCTGACCATTCCTCTGGATCATCACATGTTGTCACTGGAAACCTTTCCAGCTTCCAAAGGGCAAAATGGGAATCGTAATGGTTCCGGGGCTCCCAAACCAGGTAAGAAGGGGAAAAAGACCCCCCTCAATCCACAAAGGAAATCTTACTGGTAAATTGAAAGCTTTTTCAAATAGTAAGTACCTAGTAGTGAAGACCATTGATGGTGTATCAATCATGGATCTTGATATCTTGATCCTCGCGTCACCCCACAGCGAGAGGGGTAGCCTGATAGTTGAGGTTTCGTCCCCAGACGAGAGTGACCGTCTGCGTACAATATGCGACTTTCCCCTGGGGCTCAATTTTCATGTTCTCCTCACAACCCTCAATCAGTGTAATGGAATTGTCTTTTCCCGAGACCTGATGAGGTTCGGGAGAAACTGTAGAAGAACTGGGAGAACTTTAATGTAGTGGTAGAAAAAACGTTTTAAGAAAAAAGTTGAGGGTTTTTGGAACGTCAACACCATTTCTTTCTCTAACTTTTAACACATTGGTCCTTCCAGAATTGGTTAAGTAGCATGGTACCCCCTCATGGGCAGGGGGCCCTAACTCTTGCCATTTTAAAGAAATGGACAACCAAGAGTATGTGTAAAGTGTGGTCCCAACCCAGGTCATCAAGGAGATGACAACTGTCCAGGTCCAATATGCTTTTTATCACTGCAAAGAAGCTCATGAAGCTTTTTCAAAGCAATGTAAAAGGTATAAATTTGAAAAGGAAGTATTGCCAATAAGGGCAAGGAGAAAGTTAGTTTTCCAGAGGCAAAGCGACATGCCCATGTGCTGTTTGCACAGCCAGGTAGGTCCTTTGCTTTGGTTCTAGCCTCCTTCCCACCAACCCTTGCCCTCCAATACTTCCTTCTTACAGCACACACTCTGCCACTTCGTCTAAACCTCAGTCCCAAATTGCTGACACTGCTCTGGTGAGTTGTTCCACCAGAAACAGAGTAGGAGTGAGGGTCTTTGAGGAAACTCCTCCTCCTAAAGTAAGGTCTTTGGAGCCATCATTTTAAAGCTCCAGAGGCCTCAACGGTGACAGCTCCAGCTGCCTCAACGGGACAGCTCCAGCTGCCCCAATCCACGGGGGCCCCTCTGCTGCTAGGCAGAATGCCCTGATGTAAAGGCTCAGGAAACGCCCTTTGCCCAGGCAAAGGAATCCTGAATCTGTCCAAAAGACTCCAGCGCCACAACATCCACGGGGGGCCTCAGCTGCTAGACAGAATGCCCCTGAAGCAAAGCCTCAGGACCGTACTATGCCCAGGCAAAGAACTCCTGAACCTGTCCAAGGGAACCTGTGGAAACTTTTTCCACAGGTAAAAAAACCCATTAAAAAGGTATTCCCGGTCCTGAAAAGGTTTGTGAGGCAAACCTTGACCACAGTGCTGCCAACACCCTTATGAAGAAATAATAAAAAAGACTGGATACCCTAATCCAATGGAACTGTCAGGGAAATCATGCAAAATGGGAAGAACTGAACATCTGTAGCTTCATGTAACCTAATTTGTGTATGCCTACAAGATTATGACCAGGAAAAATCGTCCCATTTTTCCTGAAGGATTCCAAGTTCAAGCCCTTATGGAACCTTGACAATGGACCCTCATGGAGGAGTAGCAGTAATGGGGTACGTCAAGATTTTTCCCTACCAGGCCATCCACCTGCAGACAACACTGCAGGTGAAGGCTGTGAGAATGGGCCCTTGACACGACCTTACACTGTTGCATCCATCTCCCTTTCCTTCACCATAACCCTGAACATTAATGATTTGGAAGATCTACTTGGCAGTTGCCACATCCATTTCTACTCTTGGGAATTTCAATGGGTCGGCATCACCTCTGGGGGGACACTTTGTGCAACCCTCGAGGAAGGCCCTTGGAGTCCTTGTTCTTAAGAGCAAGATGCATTTTTTACTAAACGTGACACTCCCACACATTTCCAATTTCCCAAACGGGGACTTCCCAATATAGATCTATAAATAGGCTCACCTGATTCACAGTTGAAATTTTCACTTGGCAGGTCAGGGAAGACTTACATGGAAGTGACCACTATCCAGCCAATGGGTGCAGAGATGGCGACTTGAACAAGCGGACTGGAATCTTTTAGATCAACTACAGTATTGCAAGGATCTGTGAATGATTTCCATTGTATTCAAGATGCTGTTAATCACTTCACATCACGAATTCCCCTTTACAGCAAAAGCATCCATTCCCAAAAAGTAGCTGTCATTACTGTCGACCTCCATACCAGGGTGGTCTGATGAATGCCAACAAGCTGTCGAGCAAAAAGCTGCATTAAGGCATTTTGAAACGACGCCCCACATTGTATCTTGATCATTACAAAAAAGACCAAGCCAAGGCCGGGCATGTGCTAAAGGAGGCTAGACGGACGTCGTGGAGACAGTATGTCTCCTCGATTAACTCTGGGACCCCCTTAGCATGGGTATGAACAAGGTGCGTAAGATCGCTGGAAAGAGCATACCATGTCTCAACCTGCTTTGAAAAATTAAAGGCATAATCATCACAGATAACAAGATGTTTGCAAATGAGCTATCTAAATCCTGGCAGAAAATCTCCTCTGCGCATCTTACACTGCTCGATTCTCACTCTTCAGCTGAACAGGAACAACACCTAGTGTCGTTTTCTTCAGTAGGAAATGCAGCAGAACCTCCATACAACTTTCCATTTTTGCGCAAGGAGATGGACTCTGCTTTTCAGCTCTGCCGTAAGACTGCCCCAGGAAGTGACGATATTCCATACCAATGATATCTCATTTTTCCAGAGAGCTCCCCAGAAGTTCCGTTAGACCCATTTAATAGGATGCTATCCACATGGAGAAAGCTATAATCATTCCTGTTCCCAAACCTGGCAAAGATGCTTCCGCACCAGGAAATTACAGACCAATTTCCCTCACCAGCTGCATCTGCAAGCTGATGGAGAAAATGGTCGTTGACATGGCTACTAGAAAAACAATACGTGTTTGGGCCCCATATCAAAATGGCTTTAGAAAATGAAATCGACCACAGATCACTTGGTGAGGATGGAAACTGCTAAACAAAATTTCCCCACACAGTGACGTCCACATGATAGTAATCTTCTTTGACCTTGAAAAGGCTTACGATACTACTTGGAAGCATGGCATACTCTGAACTGTATGACATTGGTTTTAAAAGGAAACATATCTACTTCATACAAAGCTTCCTTGCTGACAGGAAGTTTAGAGTTCGGGTAGGAAAGTTTTCTCTAACCTGGAAGATCAGCTGGAAGGGGTCCCCCAAGTTGTGTCTTAAGTTGTGACCCTGTTTGCCATTGTTATAAATGACATCGTAAGGTTGTTCCAAATGCCTGTCTATGTAATCTGTATGTGGAAAGACTTTACACTGTCTGCTCAGGGGGAACTTACAGGAGGGGCAAGGATGCATGCAGACTGCATAATCAGGTTGTACATGGGCAACATATCATGGGTTTTTTAAATTTTCTCCAAGCAAAACCATGGCTATACATTTCCACAAACGAGGAAAGTTCCATCCTTCCCCTCTATTTAGGAGCAAACCCACTGCAATTTGTCCAAGAGGTGAAGTACTTTGGGTCTAATTTTTGACTCAAGACTTACATGGGTGCCTCATATCAAACAGTTAAAGTGAAGGCTAAAAAAGCACTTAGTATTTGCGGGTTCTTTCACATTTATCTTGGGTGCGACCGCACAACCCCTTCTACGGCTTTACCGAGCGCTTAAATTCGTAGTAAGCTTGACTATGGATTTGAAGCTTATTCCTCTGCAACTCCCACTGTTCTCCGGGTGTTGGACTCGGTTCATAATGAAGCTCTCAGAATCTGTACTGGGGCTTTTTAGGTCTTCACCTGTGGAGTCCCTGTATGCTGAGAGTGGAGAACCACCTCTTTCATTACACCAGGGCTACCTGAACCTGATTTTTTTTTACTACACGAGACTACAAAGGATTCCGGGACTCCCCACATCCAGATTGGTTTTCAACCCCCTTGAGGATAGCTGATCCTATGGTAGAGAAGAGGATCTTATAAAGAACTTAACTAAGGTTATGGCTGTTGAATTTTCCCCCCCTTCCCCCCTTGGAAATAATCAAGTAGAGCTGGATTTGGGCGGAATTGGGAAAGGGGAGAGATCTGAAGCAGAAGTCAGAGAGGGATTTCTTCAGCACATTTCTAAGTACCAAGGATCGGACGCAATATTACAGATGGTTTTGAAATCTGAAAATGGTGTGAGGCTTGCAGCAGTGAGCAGAAAGGGGACTGCATCTGGCAGTCTTTCTCTAGCACCTCGATCTTCACTGCAGAGTTTTCATGCCATCCTGCAGCAGTTAAGATACTAGAGATCTTATGAAAACCATTCTAAATTTTGAAAATTTGTTTACCTCGTAGTGCCTGCAAGCAATCAGAACTCATCACTCCAGTAGGGTTTAAAATTTGGGTTGCACTGATGTCACATGTAAAAAGTAACTCGTGTTGGGTTTCCAGCGCATGTTGGTATCAGTGGGAATGAGCGAGCTGATCAGAAGGCCAAGGCAGCTGCCCCTCAGCCCTTTTGATGCTCGATTTTCCTCTCCCCACACCGACCTGAAACCCAGCATCAGGAGTTGTCTTCGCGATAAATGGAAGGAACAATGGAGCATACCTCCAGAAATAACTGCGAGAGATTCGAGATGACTTTGGCATTGGGTGACTAGCATCCATCCCAAACGAAAGTGGAAATGCATTAACAAAACTAAGAATCGGGCACACAAGACTGACTCTGGGCCGATGATGGCTAAAAGTGAAGCACTTTGTGAGGGGTGCCAAAAATCCCCTTTAAAGATCGCACATGTAGTGGAAAGATGTGTAACATTCTCAGACCAAAAACGTATGTACTTGTCTCCCCCATATACACTGAAAAATGTATTGGGGGAGGATTGTGACATAGAGGGTCATATTAGTTTCCTTAGGGAGACAAATAATTTTTAATAGAATTTAAATTTTGCATAATGTTTATGCAATAATTTTATACACAGAGTATAATATTTATGCTTTGACTTTTAATTTGTTTATTGTTATTTATAAGATATCTATTGGTAGATTTTTAAAGTTTTTTTAAAAATTTTAATATTTCTATTTAACAAGGTATTCGCCGCTAATGACCTTAGCTGTTGACGCGCAGATATTTTAAATATCAATCAGTCCCATGTAGGAGAGAAGACAGCATAGCCAGCAGTTTCCATCTATTTGTAAAGAACCGTCAACATAGAGGGTGGGGAGAGGCAGGAATGGAAGACCTTACCCCTTTTCAAAGGGCCCCAAGGGCTAGTTTTTTTCTGTTTGGCACGGTAGGTCCCTCCCAGGTGGGTTTGGGGTAGGAAACTGCTACAGGAGGAGTTTGCCACGGGGGAGGACCATGGTCCACTTCCTCTTGGGGAAAAATTAATATCCAATCTTCTAAGGTCTTAGCAAAAATTCCTAAAAAGAGCACGCCCCCTGGTCGGAGTTTTGTGGGGAGGAGAATCGGGGTGAAGTGACTATTAATAAGGCCTGCATAATGTGGAGCAAGACTGGAGAAGTGGAGAACTTGACAGTAAAGAATGTTACTAGCAAAGATTCGTTTCCCCAAGAGGAGGGGGATGAAGCTACTGCTGCATGTTCGCAATCCTAGTGGACCTGGGCCTAGAATTACCTTCTGATTTTTTTAGGGATCTAGTGCTGTCCCTTTGGGGAGTTGAACTAAAAAACGGATAAAAGCTGTATAGATATTTCTGGTCAACGGGAATGGGGACCCCGCAACTTGGTGGTTATCAGCGAAAAGGGTTCAAGGCGTCGTTGTAGCCGTGTCAGTAATTCCTGAACAATGGGGTGGACACGTTGAAGTGTGGTGTGGTGGGGAAGGGCCCCAACTGGAGCGCCCAAGTAAAGATACTGTGTGCAGAGTGGTATAATGCTGGGGCCCACTAGAAATTCAGGTAGTTGTTCGTGGGTTTTGTAGAGAGAAGATCCTACTTAATTCAGGAGAGATGATGAGCCACATGAAGAGGAAATTCGTAAAATGAATGAAGTAACGCTGTAGGTTTTCTGACGAGGTGGGGGTGAATGCGATGTCGTCAGCATAGCATGTAATTGTTGTCCCTGGGAAAGCCAGGGCTGGATATGAGGCGTGCATGAGGACATTGAAAAGAATGGGCTAAGGACACCTTTCCTGTGGAATCCCAAGGCCAAAGCACTTAGGTGTGCTGCAGGCACCTTTAAAGAGGACATAGGATTATCTGTTGCTTAAGTATCCTCGGATCCATTTGCAAGAGATTTCCACTAACACCAAGTCCACAAGCTGTCGAGGATCCACATCTGGATTTGCAATGTCAAAGGCACTTTTCAGGTCAATGAATGCGACAAGACTTGTAGAGAGAGGCGATGTATAGCTCCAATAGACAATGTGTGTGTGCTGCGTTGTGGCACGAATCCATTAACCTGGTGATAGTTGTCCTGAAGGCGATACATAAGGCGATTCTGGAAGATACACTCCAGCACTTTACAGAAGCATGATGTAAGGGATATTGGTCTAAACTTGTCAGTGCCAGCAGAGAGAGAGAGAGAGAGAGAGAGAGAGAGAGAGAGTGAGAGAGAGGGAGAGAGAGAGAGAGAGAGAGAGAGAGAGGTTATACACACAACACACACAATATATACATACCACACACACACACACACACACACACACACACATACACACATATATGTAATATATAATATAATATATATTATATATATATATATATTATTATATATATATATTATATATATGAACCGTATTCAATATTGACAAATGTAGAAAAGTATGAATGAAAATGAATATTTTCACAATACAAGATGTTTGATCGAAACGGTCAAATACATCTCTTGTACTGTGAAGATATTCATTCTCATTCATACCTTTTTCTCTCTCTCTCTCTCTCTCTCTCTCCTCTCTCTCTCTTCTTCCCTCCTCTCTCTCCTCTATATATATATATTATATATTATATATATTATATTATATATGTATATATATATATATATATAATATATATATATAATTATATATATGTATATATATGTATATAAATATTATATATATATATTATATTATATATATTATATACATATAATATATATATTATATATATATATATGTGTTGTGTGTGTTGTTGTGTTGTGTGTTGTGGGTGGTGTGATGTGTGTCATCTACATATATAATATACACAAATGAATAGATCAGGAAATTGGTGCCATGTATGTAAGATTTGGATTCGAATGAAAGATCGTCCTTGGCTTCCCTTGTATATTTCCCGCTTCTCCCCTAATTATTGTTCGTTTGCAAACTGGCGTATTTTGAGTTGATTTATTGCGTAAGAATTTATATTTTTTTTTTTGGGGGGTGGGGGTGTATACGCGCGTGCGTTTTGGATTTTTCTTTATTTCTCTCATTCTTACTCTCTCCCCTCTCTCTGTCTGTGTGTCTCCCCACCTATTTTCTCTATCTCTTTTCCCCTTGTCTTCTCTCTCCCCTTCTCCCCCCCCCCTTCTCTCTATCTATTTATCTCTCCCACCCCTTCTCTCTCTCTCTCTCTAGTATTATCCCTACCACTTCTACCACACCTGCTATGATAACATAACATTCTTAAGCCTATTCCTAAGTAGCCTCAAGTATACCTTGTGTACAATCATTTTACTTAATGAACAGCAAGGCACCGAGTCGTTTCAGGATTCTGGAATTCGCATGGCGAAGGAGCAGTCGACAATCACGAATAACATTTCACCTAAGTACATCCGAAATTATGGCGGAAAGGTTGATATGTTGAATTGGTCAAACAGACCATAGGTTTACGTCTGAAGTGAAAAAAGAAAAGATCGCGTTTTATTTATTTATTTATTTATTTTTTTTATTTATTTATTATTTTTTTTTCTTTTTTTTTAAGGAAGCAGGAATTATATCCGTGGAAATACAGAGATAAATATATTCCTAGTTACCGGGAATTTTATCAATCTCCAGAGGGGACAGAGAGCGACACTGTGACGTGTCCGTGACGACTCTGTTGACGTAGCAATGACGAACTATGACGAAACTATGACATCACCGTTCGTTCTCATATCTATCCCCCTCGTAGCGAAGAACAGTATCAGAAAACGTTCATAATATCTTCTGTTCTTATATGTAGATGATAAATTTTATTTAGATCGTTGACTGAAACTCATTCTCGAGATATATGAGAAACCTTTTTTCTTTTATGTAGATTTTTCTCTTGTTTATAACTTTTATTTCTAGCTTTTTTCCTCCTAAATGAACATTATGACAACAGTGTTATATAAATAATACAATAACAATAACAATAACAATAACACAAAAATAATAATAATAATAATAATAAAAATAATGTAGTGGTAGTGATAATAATGTTAAATACGATAATGATAATGATGATAATGATATGAAATGCTGTTGATAATTAATGATGATACATTAAAAATTATAAAATGATAATGATAATGAAAATAACAACAATGTTTTAATATGATAATAACGATGATGATAATGCTAATCATCATCACCACATCATCATCATCATCTGGATAAAAACATGATAATAAAAATGACAAAAATCGTAATACGGGCTCGGGAATACGAAGAACAATGATAATGATAGCAGTATCATCACTGATAAAACAATAATACAATAATAGATCAATACCGATAATAAAAATGATAAAAATAATGATGATGATAACGATGATGATAAGGAAAAGATAATGATAATTTGGGAATGAAATGATAAGGATATCCATGATAACAATAATTATATGGTAATAATGATTGATAACAGTATAATAAGGGTAATATCAATAATAATAATGATAACAGTAATAATAATATAATCATAATAATAGCAATAATATATAACAAAAAATAAAGATGATATAATAATGATAAAAACAATAACAACAACAATAATGATAATAATTACAGTAACATAACAATGATAATGATATAATAATCATGATGCTGAAACAGTAATAACAAAAAAATAGGAATAATAACAGCCATAACAAAAATGGTGATAATAATAACAATAATACTATATTGTAATACTAATGACAATTTTAATCTAATTTTAAACCATAGTCATAATGGTAATTATAAGCATAATCATAGTCCATCAAAACCGTAATGATAAATTTATGATATAAAGTAAAAATAGAAATAATAGTGATAAGATTAACAATGATATTTAAAAGTGATAAATTGATAAAGCCTAACAACAAATTTAGTAATAGTGATAATGTTAAAAATAAATAAAGATAACCATAACCATAATCATATTCATAAAAATGATATGTCTGGAAATAATTGTAATAACAATACCCAAAAGGATAACAAAGTGAATGCAATGACTATTATCATTACCGTCATCGTTACAGAAAATCAGTAGTTTTTTGCATCTAATGAGGGGGTTCACTCGTAGAATAACAATAAGTCATGGTAACACTGAAGATGACGGGAATAATAACACTCACTATTGTATATAAGATAATTTAAAAAAAGCAAAAGAAAAATAATAAAGTTATTAACTTGATTAGTATTGTCCTTGTAATTGTTATTTTTTCATTCTTTTATCATCGTCACTTATTATCATTATCGTTATTTTATTACCATTATTTTATTATTATCATTATCATTATTCGTATTACCCTTATTTTTGTTTTACTATCATAATTATATTATTATTCTTATCGTCATTATATTATCGATACATCATCTTTTCTTCCCATGCATACTTTAGTAAACACGAACCCTCCCCTTTTTCATGTACCGGTGTAACAGCCAACTATACCCCCTTCCAGATATACCCGGGGTTATTTTTAGGCTAACTGTTTTTTATAAATGGTTATAAATTAGCTATGCCGTTTATACCCCAGTGTAAAATGGATAGGCTAGAACATACCCTCATAGGCCAGGATATACCCCCTTCCCCTTTGCATGTCACAAGTATTTTACTGCATTGCCCAGATTGACAATAGCTGGTGTTAATGCGGATCATGCCGTGGTATCTCAGTTTGTAGATTTTTTCTTGAACACTGTGCTTGAATTTCTACAGGCCCCACCGTATTAAACTAAAACTTGAAATATCAACTCACAGGCCTAACTTGAGGAAGTATTGTCTTTATCATTGTGTTTACTGTAAAAAGCTACAGTATTTTGAAAATTTAACTTGCACATTTTTGTGGCTACGATCTGGACAAGTGTTTAATGAATGATGGTCCAAAACTAAAAATTAATGTCATTTGTGAATTTTTGTCACTGCTCTCTATTTTTGGGGTTCTTTTGTAGTATCATTATTTTATTTCTTTTTAAATTCCATTGCCATCATTATAATTATTTCCATTATTGTTTTTTTATAATCCCTCACATTTCCTTATCATTATCATCATTATCATTGTTGTTATTATGATTATTGTAATCATTATAAT
Source organism: Penaeus monodon (assembly GCF_015228065.2). NCBI lineage: Eukaryota > Metazoa > Arthropoda > Malacostraca > Decapoda > Penaeidae > Penaeus > Penaeus monodon. The sequence goes on from NW_023658018.1 coordinate 15,397, forward strand.
AATAAAGATAATCACTATCACTATAATGATTGTTCCCTTTTATCACTGCATGCACTGTATGTTAATTTTTAAAACAAATCAGATTATTAATATATTTAGTGTTTTAAGCGGAAAGTTTTATTCTGGTTAGTTACAAGTGAATTTCAAACATTCAAAACTAAAATGAAGTATTCACAATGTTTTTTTTAGATATAAAACACTCGGCGTACTTATATTGTTATTTTTGGACGAATGAACAATTATTTTTTTAAAAAATTCAACTAAGGCCCGTGAGATCGTGTTTTTCCCCCTGCGGCCATAAAATTAATATAAGTAAAGACGTGCCACATACTGCTTTAGTGAACCCCACAAATACATGTCTAATATTTGCAAAAAGTTTCTGATACTTCACTGTGGTTTTTGATGGCGTTTGAATGTTCACCTGTTACTGACTAGAATAAATTTTTCTTATAATACTACTTACTGTTTAATCATAATGATCATTATAATCATAATAGATTGTTTAGGTTTTTAAAATGGTGCCTGTAGATTCGTGCAAAATGCACAAGGAATATCTGCAATTATGATAATTAATACATGATCCCATTCACACCATTTATTATCATTTGGCAATGTGCAATATACTTGTTACATGCAAAGTTATCCTCTGGCCTAAGGATATTTTTTAGCCTATTCCCATTTTATATCTGGGCTATAAACTGGCCCAGCCTAACTTCCAGCCCGGGTAATAAAGCATAGCCTAAATAACCCTAGGGAATCACCGGATCCCGCCTTCCGAGGTGGAAGACTGTTCTTGGGCGGGACGTTTCCCTTTTCGCCCGTGCGTGGGTATTAACGTCCCCAAACTTGGCCACTGGCAGATCACACCAGTGGGCACTCGACTCATGGCTCATCACGCGACCGGCACCTCCGTCAGCAGGAAAAGCTGCAGACGCGCCCTTGGTGGTGGCGGCCCTCGTGCTGTGCCTGGCCTCGCTGGGCCCCCTCGGACTGCGACTGACTTTTGGCACTACGTGACTCTCCCTGGCGGCACTGTGCTCCCTCAGTACTGTGTGGGGCTTGTGAGGACGGGGGCGAGGGGGGTACCTGCACCCAGCTGAACCAGGTGGTCGACAGTACCGGGTGTGGCATCGGGCTGTGCCTGTATAGAAACTGATGCGAAAGGGACAAGACTCCAAGTCAGTACGGTCGACGGACAGACGAGCACCGTGAAGTACAAAGAGCTGCATATGACTCTAAGCTTTGTATGAATAAACAACATTCAATGCATTGGTTGTAAATGCTTTGATGATTTAATTAAACTAGATATGACATCAAACATCATGTTCTGACATTTTAACCCTTTAAATGGTTATCAGGGAATCATGATCATTTCCATCTCTGATAGAAATGAAGGAAGAAAGGAGTGTAATAAATGAGAGGAAAGAAAGCATTAAATTAGGGAATTAAAACACATGATGATCCCAGCCTTATGTATAACTAAATTAAAAAGTAGTCCGCGTAAATTTTGAACCCATCGACAATCTTTAATCGTTTTCTCATATAAACAATTATTCTTTTAGTACATATATTGTAAAAACAAAATCTAATATATATATAAATAACTAACTGTTGTTCGCAGATCTGCAACAACTGATTTCCCGCGCAAATGGATTTAGAACGGAAATATGAATAAGAGACTGACGTAAAAAGGAGCATCAGGGAATTATGTATATATAATGTATGTTTTATTATAAAATTACATATATAAATAATGATAATAATAATAACTATATTAAATGCACAAATGATTCTGATCATAATTTAACCAAAATCTTTAATGAACATAACCATAATCATATTCACAAAACCGTAATGATCTTGATGATAATAAAAATGAGATTAAAAATGATATAACAATGAAATAATGCAAACAACATGATAGTAATTTAATAATGTTAAAAATGATAATGAAGTATTTAGCCATAATCATGTTTCATAATAATATCACAGGCATTATAATAATTGTAATAATAAATAATGGAAAACAAAATTGTTTATATTTATTATCATTACCATCATCGTTACAGAAAATCAGTGTTTTTTGCGCCTAATGAGGGGGTTTACTAACAGTTATGGTAACAATAAGACGATGGAAACTAATAATACTCATCATCGTTATAATAAAGTTTTAAAAAAAAAAACGGAAACGACATATTAATTGATTAATACACTGATTAGTTTTATTATGCTTATGATTCTTTTCATTCTTTGCATTATCATCGTATCTTTTTTTATTTCGTTTTGGTATTACCATTATTGTTGTTATTGTCATTTTTTATTATTACCCATCATTATTGTATTACCATTATTTTTGTTTTTACTATGAGTATTATGAATATTAGTATCATCTCGTCATCATTTTTATCGATACTATCAATCATTCCTTCCAGTGGAATACTTTAGTAAACATGAACACCTCCCCTTTTCATGTACCGGTGAACAGCCAAGACTATACCCCCTCCCAGAATATACCCGTGGTTATTTTGGCAAGCTGTTTTTATACCCAATTATAAGTTAGGCTAGGGCCCGTTTTTATGCCCAAGTGTAAAATGGGCTAAAGGCTAGAATATACCCTCACAGGCCAAGATATACCCCCTTCCCCTTTGCATGTTACAAGTATTTACTACATTGCCCCGACGACAATTGCGGATCATGCCGTGGTATCTCAGCTGAGATTTTCTTGAAAACTGTGCATTGAATTCTACAGGCCACCGTATTAAACTCAAACTGAAATATCAATTCACAGGCCCCAACTTGTGGAAGTATTGTTTATTAATCATTGTTTTTACTGTACAAACTACAGTATTTTAAAAGTATAACATGCACACTTTTGTGGCTACGAATCTGGACAGTATATAATTAATAACGGCAAAAACAAAAAAAATGATTATTAGTAAATTTGTCACTGCTCCCCCAGTTTTGTGTTCTGTGTATTATCCTTATTTTATTTTTGTTTCCTTAATTTCTTGGCCATCATTATAATTATTTCTATTATTGTTATAATCATCACATCCCTTATCAGTATCATATCACATCATGTTATTATATTAAATAATTAAATAACAATGACATAGATAATCACTATCATTGTTTTGTGATTATGATATCACTGCATACCCTGTATGTTAATTTCAAAACAAAATGAAGATTATTACTAAATTAGTAGCTTAAGTGAGAATTTTATTCTAGTTAATTAAATTTTTCTATTATATAAAAGATGTCTCGTGGTTCATTAAGCGCATAGTGTACTTATATTGTTTTTTTGGACAATGTAGCAATATAATTGTTACATGCAAAGTGGGGGGTTATTTTCCCTGGCCCAGAGGGTAATTTTAGCCTATCCCATTTTATACCTGGGCTAAAAACTGGCCCAGCTTAACTTCCAGCCCGGGGTATAAAGCATAACCCTAGGAAATTTCACCGGATCCCGCACTTCCGAGGTGGAAGACTTTTTCTCGGGGGGGGACGTTTCCCTCTTCCCTGCCGCCCGTGGGTATTTATACGTCCGAGACTTGGCTCATGACAGATCACACCACCCGACACTCGCTCATGGCTCATCACGCGACCGGCACCTCCGTCAGTAGGAACAGCGGGCAGACGCGCCCCTCGGTGGTGGCGGCCCTCGTGCTGTGCCTGGCCTCGCTGGCCGCCTCGGACTGCGACATGACCTCTGGCACTACAGTGCTCTCCCTGGGCGGGACTATGCTCCCTCAGTACATGTGTGGGGCTTGTGAGGGCGGGTGCGAGGGGGTACCTGCACCCAGCTATCCAGGTGGTCGACAGTACCGTGTGGCATCGTGGCTGCGCCTGTATAGAAGACTGATGCGCAAGGGCACCCCCAAGTCAGTACGGTCGACGGACAGACGAGCACCAGTTGAAGTACAAAGAGCTGCATATGACTCTAAGCTGTGTATGATAACAAACTTTCAATGCTTGGTTGTAATACTTTGATGATATGGATGATAATAATATAAATTACGATGAAGATGATGACATGATCAGAATGACAGTGACAATGATAATGATGAAAACAATACTGATAATAATGATAGTCATATTGGTTATTATTGACGGTAATGGTAATGATAATTATGATAATCATAATGTTACAAAAACAGTAATAATAACATTGGCAAGGATTATAGGAACAAAATTGATGATAAGAATATTAATAATTTGATAATAATGATAACGATACTAATGACTAGGATAATCCATCACTACTATTACTACACTGCTACTAATAACACAAATGTGAAAGCCAGTCACAGAAAGTATTGCAAAAATTGCATCACCAAACAGAACAACAGTAACGACATCAACAATAGGAATAGTTTAAATTTGATAAGGATGATATTAACGATATCAGCATCATAATGAATATTGACGATAATGCTGAAACGCAGTTGCTGTCTTTGTGGAAATACGAAAACATCTTTCACCTAACTTCATCTACTGATCCCCGGCCATTATGCATAACTAATTTTGATATCATTGAATCGTTAATCGTTTTTCTCATATAAGATTTATTCTTTTAGTACAGATATATGTAAAAACTAAATTTAATATATATAAATATAAGTAACTGTTGTTCGCAGATGCGCAACAACTGATTTCCCCGCGATGGATTTTTGAACGGAAATATGAAGTAAGAGACATGACGTAAAAAGGAGCATCAGGGAAGTATGTATATATAATGATGTTTTAGCATATATACACATACATATATAATAATGATAATAATAATAACTATGTTGATAGGACTGATGATAATCATAATCATAATTTTTAACCATAATCATAATGATACTATAACCATAATCATATCACAAACCGTAATGATATTTGAATAAAAAATGAGATTAACAATGATAATACAATGGTAATAATGCTAACAGTGATAGTAATATTGATAATGTTTAAAAATGATAATGATATAATAACCATAATCATGTTCATAATAATGATCACAGTCATTGCAATAATTGTAATAATAAACATGGATACAAAATTAATATAATGATTATCATTATCATCATCGTTACAGAAAATCAGTGTTTTTTGGGGCGGGTCTATGAGGGGGTTTACTAACAGTTTATGGTAACAATAAGACGATGGTACTAATAATACTCATCATCGTTATAATAAGATTATAAAATAAACGGAAACGATAATAATTATTGATAATACACTGATTATATTATTATCCTTATGATTCTTTTCATTCTTTGCATCATCATCGCTATCATTATTATTATTATCGTTATTGGTATTACATTTATTGTTCTTTTTGTCATTGTTATTATCATCATCATTATTGTATTATCATTATTTTTGTTTTTACTATGAGTTTATGAATATTTAGTATCATCATCGTCATCATTATTATCGATACTATCATCATTCTCTTCCAGTGAATACTTTAGTAGAACATGAACACCTCCCCTTTTCATGTACCGGTGTAACAGCCCAAGACTAATACCCCTCCCCAGAATATACCCGTGGTTATTTAGGCAAGCTGTTTTTATACCCATTATAAGTTAGGCTAGGCCAGTTTATGCCCCAAGTGTAAAATGGCTAAGCTAGAATATACCCTCACAGGCCAGGATATACCCCTTTCCCCTTTGCATGTCACAAGTATACTACATTGCCAGACGACAATTGCGGATCATGCCGTGGTATCTCAGCTGTAGATATTTCTTGAAAACTGTGCATTGAATTCTACAGGTCACCGTATTAAACTCAAACTTGAAATAATTCACAGGCCTAACTTGTGGAAGTATTGTCATTAATCTTTGTGTTTACTGTACAAGCTACAGTATTTTAAAAGTAATACACATGCACACTTTTGGGCTACGATTCTGGACAAGTATTTAATTAATGATGGACAAAACAAAAAATTAATGATCATTATAATTTGTCACTGCTCTCCAGTTTTGTGTTCTGTGTATTATCATTATCATATTATTTATTTTAATTTCATTGCCATCATTATAATTATTTCTATTATTGTTATAATCATCAGCATCCTTATCAATATCATTATCATCATCATCATTGTTTTATGATTAAAATATTAGAATAACAATGATAATCACTATCATTGTTGTGATTATGATATCACTGCTACACTGTAATTTCAAAACAAAATTAAGATTATTACAAAAATTAGTAGTTTTAAGTAGAATTTTATTCTAGTTAATTAATTTCTAATATATAAAAGAGGGTCTCTGTGGTTTCATTAAAGCAGCATAGTGTACTTTATATTGTTATTTTTGGACAATGTAGCAATAAAATTGTTACATGCAAAGGTGAGGGTTTATTTCTGGCCCAGAGGGTATATTTTAGCCTATCCCATTTTATATCTGGGCTATAACTGGCCCAGCTTAACTTCCAGCCCGGTATAAAACGGCATAACCCTAGGAAATTTACACCGGATCCCGCACTTCCGAGGGAAGACTGTTCTCGGGGCGGGACGTTTCCCCTCTTCGACGCCGCCGGGGTGGTATATATACGTCCGAAACTTGGCTCTTTGCAGATCCACACCAGCTCGACACTCGATCATGGCTCATCACGCGACCGGCACCTCCGTCAGCAGGAACAGCTGGCAGACGCGCCCCTTGGTGGTGGCGGCTCTCCATTTGTCCTGGCCTCGCTGGCCGCCTCGGACTGCGACATGACCTCTGGCACTACAGTGACTCTCCCTGGCGGCACTGTGCTCCCTCAGTACATGTGTGGGGCTTGTGAGGACGGGTGCGAGGGGGTTTCCTGCACACAGCTGATCCAGGTGGTCGACAGTACCGTGTGGCATCGTGGCTGTGCCTGTATAGAAGACTGATGCGCAAGGACACGACTCCAAGTCAGTACGGTCGACGGACAGACGAGCACCAGTGAAGTACAAAGACTGCATATGACTCTAAGCTATGTATGAATAACAAACATTCAATGCATTGGTTGTAAATACTTTGATGATTTATTAAAACTAGATATGACATCTAACATCATGTTCTGACATTTTAATCTCCTAAATGGTTATCATGGAATCATGATATAATGGATGAATAAAAATAAATTACGATGAGATGATGACGATCAGAATGACAGTGACAATGATAATGATGAAACATACTGATAATAATAATAGTCATACTGGTTATTTTTGACGGTAATGTAATGATAATTATGATGATAATCATAATGTAACAAAACAGTTAATATACCTGGGCAGGATTATAGGAACAAAATTGATGATAAGAATATTATAATGTTTTATAATAAAGATAACGATACTAATGACTAGGATAATACCATCCACTACTAATTACTAACCTGCTACTAATAACAACAATGTGAAAGCCAGTCACAAAAAGTATTGCAAAATTGCATCACCAAAAAGAACAACAGTAACGACATCAACAATAGGAATAGTTAAAATTATGATAAGGATGATATTAACGATATCAGCATCAGTAATGAATATTGACGATATGCTGAAACGCAGTTGCTGTCTTTGTGGAATATAGAAACATCTTTCACCTAACCTTCATCTACTGATCCCCGGCATTATGCATAATAAATTTTGATATCATGAAATCGTTAATCGTTTTTCTCATATAAGATTTATTCTTTTAGTACAGATATATGTAAAAACAAATTTAATATATATAAATATAGTAACTGTTGTTCGCAGATGCGCAACACTGATTTCCCGCGATGGATTTTGAACGGAATATGAAGTAAGAGACATGACGTAAAAGGAGCATCAGGAAAGTATGTATATATATGTATGTTTTATATATATACACATACATAATAAATAATGATATAATAATAACTATATTGATAGGACTGATGATAATCATAATCATAATTTTAACCATAATCTAATGATAACTATAACCATAATCATATCACAAAACCGTAATGATATTGAATATAATAAAAATGAGATTACAATGATAATACAATGTAATAATGCTAACAGTGATAGTAATATTGATAATGTTAAAATGATAATGATAATAATAACCATAATCATGTTCATAATAATGATCACAGGCATTGCAATAATTGTAATAATAACAAATATGGATACCAAATTAATAAATGATTATCATTATCATCATCGTTACAGAAAATCAGTGTTTTTGCGCCTAATGAGGGGTTTACTACAGTTATGGTACAATAAAGACGATGGTACTAATAATACTCATCATCGTTAATAAAGATTATAAAAAAAACGGAAACGACAATAATTAATTGATTAATACACTGATTAGTATTATTATCCTTATGATTCTTTTCATTCTTTGCATCATCATCGCTACATTATTATTATTATCGTTATTGGTATTACCATTATTTGTTGTTATTGTCATTGTTTATTATTATCATCATCATTATTGTATTACCATTATTTTTTACTTTTACTATGAGTATTATTAATATTAGTATCATCATCGTCATCATTATTATCGATACTATCATCTTCTCTCCAGTGAATACTTTAGTAGAACACGAACACCTCCCCTTTTCATGTACCGGTGTAACAGCCAAGACTATACCCCCTCCCAGAATATACCCGTGGTTATTTTAGGCTAAGTTGTTTTTATACCCGGTTATAGTTACGTTAGGTCAGTTTATGCCCCAAGTGTAAAATGGCTAGGCTAGAATATACCCTCACAGGCCGGGATTTTACCCCTTCCCCTTTGCATGTCACAAGTATATTTACTACATTGCCAGACGACAATTGCGGATCATGCCGTGGTATCCAGCTGTAGTTTATTTCTTGAAAACTGTGGCATTAAATTCTACAGGCCACCGTATTAAACCCTCAAACTTGAAATATCAACTTACGGGCCCCTAACTTGTGGAAGTATTGTCTTTTAATCATTGTTTACTGTACAACTACAGTTTTTAAAAATTTTAAAACTTGCACATTTTTTGTGGCTACGATCTGGACAAGTATTAATGAATGATGGTCAAACCAAAAATTAATGATCTTTGTTGAATTTGGTCACTGCTCTCCAGTTTTGTGTTCTGTGTATTATCATTTTTATATTATTTGTTTTCTTAATTTCATTCCCATCATTATATTATTTCTATCATTGTTATAATCATCAGCATCCTTATCAATATCATCACCTCCTCATTATTATGATTAAAGTAGTTAAAAAAATAATGATACTCACTATCATTATTGTGATTATGATTATTATCACCATGCACTGTATGTTAAATTTTAAAAAAAATGAAGATTATTACTAAAATTTTGTAGTTTTAAGTGAGAGTTTTATTCAGTTAATTAATTAATTTCTAAAAATAAAATATGTCTGTGTTCATTAAACACAATAGTGTACTTTAAAATTGTTATTTTTGGACAACTTTTTTTTTTTACCTAGGGATCCGTTGACTCGTGTTTCCACATGCGGTCCCTAAAATAAAACCAGTTTTATCATCTGGCAATGTAGCATATACTTTTACTGCAAGGTTAGGGGTTATATTCTGGCCCAGAGGGTATAATTTTAGCCTATCCAATTTTATATCCCGGGCTATAACTGGCCCAACCTAACTTCCCGCCCGGTATAAAACGCATAGCCTAAAAAAACCCTAGGTAATACCCCGGATCCCGCACTTCCGAGGGGGAAGACTGTTCTCGGGGCGGGACGTTTCCCTTTTCGCCGCCGTGCGTGGTATATATACTTCCGAAACTTGGCCATGGCAGATCACCCCGGTGACACTCGACTCATGGCTCATCACGCGATCGGCACCTCCCGTCCCGTAGGGAAAAGCTGGCAGACGCGCCCCTTGGTGGTGGCGGCCTCTCATTTTGTGCCTGGCCTCGCTGGCCGCCTCGGACTGCGGACATGACGTCCCGGCACTACAGTGACTCTCCCCGGCGGCACTGTGTTCCCTCAGTACATGTGTGGGGCTTGTGAGGACGGGGGCGAGGGGGTAAATGCACCCGCTGATCCGGTGGTCGACAGTACCCGTGTGGCCATCGTGGCTGCGCCTGTATAGAAGACTGATGCGCAAGGCCGACTCCAGTTCCAAGTCAAAGATACCGTTCGAATGACAAGAACGTAGCAACCAATGATGTTTT
>NW_023658019.1:0-25540 GCF_015228065.2 Penaeus monodon
TATTTTATAATTATTACTGTTATAATAATTATTTTTACAATTATACAAATGAAAAAATAATAATAATGATAATAATAACAATAATGATATCAATAACAATATTATAACAAATCGTATTATTTTAATTATACTTATTATTATTATTATTGTTATTAATACAGTTATAATATATTTTATGGCAATAATACTAATAATTAAAGTAATAATAATAATAATAATAATAATAATATTAATAATAATAATAATAATAATAATAATAATAATAATAATAATAATAATAATAATAATAATAATAATAATAATAAAAATGATAGTAATAATTATTTTTACAATTATACTACCAGTAAAAATAATAATAATGATAATAATAACAATAATGATATCAATAACAATATTATAACAATTCGTATTATTATAATTATACTTATTATTATTATTATTGTTATTATTACAGTTATAATATATTTTTGGCAATAATACTAATAATTAAAGTAATAAATAATAATAATAATAATAATATAAAATAATAATAATAATAATAATAATAATGATAATAATGATAATAATGATAATAATGATAATAATAATGATTATAGTAATAATACTAATAATCATCAAATGTTATCCAAATTCTCTTTATTCTCACTTTTATCATCATTATTGTCATGATTAATAGAATTCAGGTAATTATTATCATTATTACCCTAATAATTGCCAGAATCATCAAATGAATGGAAAAAACGTCATTTTGGAGTCTACTCTCAAAAGACTATATTTCGCTAGATTTTGCCGCTTTTTCGACTTTTGGGATTTTTTTTCTTTTACCTTTTTTTATTATATATGGAAACAATTCCTCTTATTATCATCATTATTATCATGATTATCATCATTATTATCGTGGTCATCATCATTATCATCATTATCATCATTATCATCATCATTATTGCAATTATTATCATCATTATTGCAATAATTATCATTATTATTGCAATTATTGCAGTTATAATATATGTTTTTACATCTATACTAATAACAACTACAATAATAATAGTAATAACAATAATAATAACAATAATAACGTTTTTATAATCATTATTTATATCATTATTTTAATTAATATCGTTATTACTGTAATTATTACTGTTATAATAATTATTTTTACAATTATACTACCAGTGAAAATAATAATAATGATAATAATAACAATAATGATATCAATAACAATATCATAAGAATTCGTATTATTATGATTATACTTATTATTATTATTTTTGTTATTATTACAGTTATGATATATTTTTTGGCAATAATACTAATAATTAAAGTAATAATAATAATAATAATAATAATAATAATAATAATAATAATAATAATGATAATAATGATAATAATGATAATAATGATAATAATAATGATAATAGTAATAATACTAATAATCATCAAATGTTATCCAAATTCTCTTTATTCTCACTTTTATCATCATTATTGTCATGATTAATAGAATTCAGGTAATTATTATCATTATTACCCTAATAATTGCCAGAATCATCAAATGAATGGAAAAACGTCATTTTGGAGTCTACTCTCAAAAGGCTATATTTCGCTAGATTTTGCCGCTTTTTCGACTTTGGGATTTATTTTCTTTTACCTTTTTTATTATATATGGACACAATTCCTCTTATTATCATCATTATTATCATGATTATCATCATTATTATCGTTATCATCATCATTATCATCATTATCATCATCATTATCATCATTATTGCAATTATTATCATCATTATTGCAATAATTTATTATTGCAATTATTGCAGTTATAATATATGTTTTTTACATCTATACTAATAACAACTACAATAATAATAGTAATAACAATAATAATAACAATAATAACGTTTTTTATAATAATTATTTATATCATTATTTTAATTAATATCGTTATTACTGTAATTATTACTGTTATAATAATTATTTTTACAATTATACTACCAGAAAAATAATAATAATGATAATAATAACAATAATGATATCAATAACAATATTATAACAATTCGTATTATTATAATTATACTTATTATTATTATTATTGTTATTATTACAGTTATAATATATTTTTTGGCAATAATACTAATAATTAAAGTAATAATAATAATAATAATAATAATAATAATAATAATAATAATAATAATAATAATAATGATAATAATGATAATAATGATAATAATAATGATAATAGTAATAATACTAATAATCATCAAATGTTATCCAAATTCTCTTTATTCTCACTTTTATCATCATTATTGTCATGATTAATAGAATTCAGGTAATTATTATCATTATTACCCTAATAATTGCCAGAATCATCAAATGAATGGAAAAAACGTCATTTTGGAGTCTACTCTCAAAAGGCTATATTTCGCTAGATTTTGCCGCTTTTTCGACTTTTGGGATTTTTTTTCTTTTACCTTTTTTTTTTTATTATATATGGACACAATTCCTGTTATTATCATCATTATTATCATGATTATCATCATTATTATCGTTATCATCATCATTATCATCATTATCATCATTATCATCATCATTATCATCATTATTGCAATTATTATCATCATTATTGCAATAATTATCATTATTATTGCAATAATGCATATATAAAATTTTTACTACATAATAATAGTAATAACAATAATAATAACAATAATAACGTTTTTATAATCATTATTTATATCATTATTTTAATTAATATCGTTATTACTGTAATTATTACTGCTATAATAATTATTTTTACAATTATATACCAGTAAAAATAATAATAATGATAATAATAACAATGATGATATCAATAACAATATTATAACAATTCCTATTATTATAATTATACTCATTATTATTATTATTATTATTATTACAGTTATAATATATTTTTTGGCAATAATACTAATAATTAAAGTAATAATAATAATAATACTAATAATAATAATAATAATAATAATAATAATAATAATAATAATAATAATAATAATAATAATATAATAATAATGATAATAATAATAATAATGATAATAATGATAATAATAATGATAATAGTAATAATACTAATAATCATCAAATGTTATCCAAATTCTCTTTATTCTCACTTTTATCATCATTATTGTCATGATTAATAGAATTCAGGTAATTATTATCATTATTACCCTAATCATTGCCAGAATTATCAAATGAATGGAAAAAACGTCATTTTGGAGTCTACTCTCAAAAGGCTATATTTCCCTAGATTTTGCCGCTTTTTCGACTTTTGGGATTTTTTTTCTTTTACCTTTTTTTATTATATATGGACACAATTCCTCTTATTATCATCATTATTATCATGATTATCATCATTATTATCGTTATCATCATCATTATCATCATTATCATCATTATCATCATCATTATCATCATTATTGCAATTATTATCATCATTATTGCAATAATTATCATTATTATTGCAATTATTGCAGTTATAATATATGTTTTTACATCTATAGTAATAACAACTACAATAATAATAGTAATAACAATAATAATAACAATAATAACGTTTTTATAATCATTATTTATATCATTATTTTAATTAATATCGTTATTACTGTAATTATTACTGTTATGATAATTATTTTTACAATTATAGTACCAGTAAAAATAATAATAATGATAATAATAAAAATGATGATATCAATAACAATATTATAACAATTCCTATTATTATAATTATACTCATTATTATTATTATTATTATTATTATTATTACAGTTATAATATATTTTTTGGCAATAATACTAATAATTAAAGTAATAATAATAATAATAATAATAATAATAATAATAATAATAATAATAATAATAATAATAATAATAATAATAATAATATTAATAATAATGATAATAATGATAATAATGATAATAATGATAATAATAATGATAATCGTAATAATACTAATAATCATCAAATGTTATCCAAATTCTCTTTATTCTCACTTTTATCATCATTATTGTCATGATTAATAGAATTCAGGTAATTATTATCATTATTACCCTAATCATTGCCAGAATCATCAAATGAATGGAAAAAATGTCATTTTGGAATCTACTCTCAAAAGGCTATATTTCCCTAGATTTTGCCGCTTTTTCGACTTTTGGGATTTTTTTTCTTTTACTTTTTTTTTATTATATATGGACACAATTCCTCTTATTATCATCATTATTATCATGATTGTCATCATTATTATCGTTATCATCATCATTTCCATCATTATCATCATCATTATCATCATTATTGAATTATTATCATCATTATTGCAATAATTATCATTATTATTGCAATTATTGCAGTTATAATATATGTTTTTACATCTATACTAATAATAACTACAATAATAATAGTAATAACAATAATAATAACAATAATAACGTTTTTATAATCATTATTTATATCATTATTTTAATTAATATCGTTATTACTGTAATTATTACTGTTATAATAATTATTTTTACAATTATACTACCAGTAAAAATAATAATAATGATAATAATAACAATAATGATATCAATAACAATATTATAACAATTTCATTATTATAATTATACTTATTATTATTATTATTGTTATTATTACAGTTATAATATATTTATTGGCAATAATACTAATAATTAAAGTAATAATAATAATAATAATAATAATAATAATAATAATAATAATAATGATAATAATGATAATAATGATAATAATGATAATAATGATAATAATAATGATAATAGTAATAATACTAATAATCATCAATGTTATCCAAATTCTCTTTATTCTCATTTTTATCATCATTATTGTCATGATTAATGGAATTCAGGTAATGATTATCATTATTACCCTAATAATTGCCACAATCATCAAATGAATGGAAAAAACGTCATTTTGGAGTCTATTCTCAAAAGGCTATATTGCGCTAGATTTTGCCGCTTTTTCGACTTTTGGATTTTTTTTTCTTTTACCTTTTTTATTATATATGGACACAATTCCTGTTATTATCATCATTATTATCATGATTATCATCATTATTATCGTTATCATCATCATTATCATCATTATTATCATCATTATCATCATTATTGCAATTATTATCATCATTATTGCAATAATTATCATTATTATTGCAATTATTGCAGTTATAATATATGTTTTTTCATCTATACTAATAACAACTACAATAATAATAGTAATAACAATAATGATAACAATAATAACGTTTTTATAATCATTATTTATATCATTATTTTAATTAATATCGTTATTACTGTAATTATTTCTGTTATAATAATTATTTTTACAATTATACTACCAGTAAAAATAATAATAATGATAATAATAACAATAATGATATCAATAACAATATTATAACAATTCGTATTATTATAAATACTTATTATTATTATTATTGTTATTATTACAGTTATAATATTTTTTTATGGCAATAATACTAATAATTAATGTAATAATAATAATAATAATAATAATAATAATAATAATAATAATAATAATAATGAAAATAATGAAAATAATGATAATAATGATAATAATGATAATAATAATGATAATAGTAATAATACTAATAATCATCAAATGTTATCCAAATTCTCTTTATTCTCACTTTTATCATCATTATTGTCATGATTAATAGAATTCAGGTAATTATTATCATTATTACCCTAATAATTGCCAGAATCATCAAATGAATGGAAAAAAACGTCATTTTGGAGTCTACTCTCAAAAGGCTATATTTCGCTAGATTTTGCCGCTTTTTCGACTTTTGGGATTTTTTTTTTACCTTTTTTTTTTATTATATATGGACACAATTCCTGTTATTATCATCATTATTATCATGATTATCATCATTATTATCGTTATCATCATCATTATCATCATTATTTATATCATTATTTTAATTAATATCGTTATTACTGTAATTATTACTGTTATAATAATTATTTTTACAATTATACTACCAGTAAAAAAAATAATAATGATAATAATAACAATAATGATATCAATAACAATATTATAACAATTCGTATTATTATAATTATACTTATTATTATTATTATTGTTATTATTACAGTTATAATATGTTTTTTGGCAATAATACTAATAATTAATGTAATAATAATAATAATAATAATAATAATAATAATAATAATAATAATAATGATAATAATGATAATAATGATAATAATGATAATAATGATAATAATAATGATAATAGTAATAATACTAATAATCATCAAATGTTATACCTTGACTTTGCCGACGATGTTGCCATCTTATCTGAGTCCTTGGAGTCACTTGTGGCGGCTCTTGATGCATTTAGCAATGAGGCGAAGCCCCTAGGCCTAGAGGTCTCCTGGACCAAGACCAAGATTCAGGACTTTGGGGGCCTGTTAGGGGAACCCGTTCAGTCGATCCATGCTGCGGCGAGGACGTTGAAGTCACAGAATGTTTTACATACCTTGGTAGCGTTGTCCATATCTCTGGGTTGTCAGACCAGGAAGTCAGTAGACGGATTGGTCTGGTAACAGGAGCCATGAACTCGATCAACAAGAGCGTTTGGAGATGTCGGTACCTATGCAGAAGGACCAAGCTGCGTGTCTTCAAGGCCTTGATACTTCCAGTTCTGCTCTATGGAAGCGAAACCTGGACGCTATCCAGTGCCTTGGAGTCTCGCCTTGATGCCTTTTGTAACAAGTCCCTTCGCCGGATCATGGGGTACAGTTGGCAGGACCACGTGTCCAACCGGCGGTTACACCGTGAGACTGGCATGGGACCTGTTACTTGCATAATCCGGGATCGCCAACTCAGGCTATATGGCCACCTAGCTCGCCTCCCTATGGACGACCCTGCCCACCAGGTTGTCTCTCTGCGAGACAACCCTGGTTGGAGGAGACCTGTGGGACGTCCTAGGAGATCATGGCTTGGGCAGCTCGACGAGACCTGTCGTGAGGAACTAGAGATGGGCCGTGTGCCTGCCTGGAGACTCGCCTCGAGGGATCCTCGTGGCTGGAAGCGAAGGGTGGATGCGGCCATGCGCCCCGTCGGCGTTAGCCCCTTGATGATGATGATGATAATAAAAAAAAGGTAAAAGAAAAAAATCCCAAAAGTCGAAAAAGCGGCAAAATCTAGCGAAATATAGCCTTTTGAGAGTAGACTCCAAAAGGACGTTTTTTCCATTCATTTGATGATTCTGGCAATTATTAGGGTAATAATGATAATAATTACCAGAATTCTATTAATCATGACAATAATGATGATAAAAGTGAGAATAAAGAGAATTTCGATAACATTTGATGATTATTAATATTATTACTATTATCATTATTATTATCATTATTATCATTATTATTATTATTATTATTATTATTATTATTATTATTATCATTATTACTTTAATTATTAGTATTATTGCCAAAAAATATATTATAACTGTAATAATAACAATAATAATAATAATAAGTATAATTATAATAATACTAATTGTTATAATATTGTTATCAATATTATTATTGTTACTATTATCATTATTATTATTTTTACTGGTAGTATAATTGTAAAAATAATTATTATAACAGTAATAATTACAGTAATAACGATATTAATTGAAATAATGATATAAATAATGATTATAAAAACGTTATTATTGTTATTATTATTGTTATTACTATTATTATTGTAGTTGTTATTAGTATAGATGTAAAATTATATATTATAACTGCAATAATTGCAATAATAATGATAATAATTGCAATAATGATGATAATAATTGCAATAATGATGATAATGATGATGATAATGATGATAATGATGATGATAACGATAATAATGATGATAATCATGATAATAATGATGATAATAACAGGAATTGTGTCCATACATAATAAAAAAAGGTAAAAGAAAAAAAATCCCAAAAGTCGAAAAAGCGGCAAAATCTAGCGAAATATAGCCTTTTGAGAGTAGACTCCAAAATGACGTTTTTACCATTCATTTGATGATTCTGGCAATTATTAGGGTAATAATGATAATAATTACCAGAATTCTATTAATCATGACAATAATGATGATAAAAGTGAGAATAAAGAGAATTTGGATAACATTTGATGATTATATATTATTACCATTATCATTATTGTTATCATTATCATCATTACTATTATTATATTATTATATCATTATTATTATTATTATTATTATTATTATTTTATATTTTTATTATTATTATTTTTATTATTATTTTTTATTACTTTAATTTTTGGTATTATTGCCAAAAATATATTATTTCTCTAATAATAACAATAATAATAATAAAATAAAAAAATTAAAAATACTTTGTTATAATATTTTTATTTTATATTAATGTTATTTTTATCATTATTATTTTTTAATGTAGTATAATTGTAAAAAATTATTAAACAGTAATAATTTCAGTAATAACGAATTAATTGAAATAAAGATATAAAATGATTATAAAAACTTATTATTTTTATTATATTTTTATTTTATTATTTTTGAGTTTCATTAGTATAGATGTAAAATTATATAATAAAGCAATAATTTTCAAAATAAAAGAAATAATTTCAATAATGAGATAATAATTGAATAATGATGATAATGATGATGATAATATGATAATGATGATGAAACGATAAAATGAGATAAACATGATAAAAATGTGAAATAAAGGATTGGTCCATATATAAAAAAAAAAGGGATAAGAAAAAAAAACCCCAAAAACGGAAACGGCAAAATCTAGCAAAATGTAGCCTTTTTAGAGTAGACCCAAAAGACGTTTTTTCCATTCATTTTATGATCTGGCAATTATTAGGGGGAAAAATGATAATAATTACCAGAATTCTATTAAACATGACAAATAATGATGATAAAGTGAGAAAAAGAGAATTTGGGTAAAAATTTTGTGATTTTTAATTTTTACTATTATCATTATTATTGTCATTTTATCATTATTTTTTATATTATTATTTTTTTTTATTATTTTTTATTTTACTTTAATTTTATATTATTGCCAAAAAAATTATTATTTCTCAATAATAACAATAATAATAATAATAATAAATATAATTATAATAAACTATTGTTTTAATATTGTTATTTAAAATTTTTAATGTTATTATTTTTCAATTTTTTTATTTTTAATGGTATATAATTTTAAAAAAAATTATTTTAAAAGTAATAATTTCAGAATAAAAAATATTATGAAATAATGATATAAATAATGATTATAAAAACGTTATTATTGGTATTTTTATGTTATTACTATTATCTTTTAGTTGTTTTAGTAAGATGAAAAATTTATATTATAACTGCAATAATTTCAATAATAATGATAATAATTGAAATAAAAATGATAATAATTGCAATAATAATGATAATAATTGCAATAATGAGATAATGCTATGATAATGATGATAAGTGACAATTTGATAATGAATGATAACGATAATAATGATGATAAACAGATAAAAATGATATAAAACGGAATTTTGTCCATATATAATAAAAAAAAAGAAAAAAAAAAAAAATACCCCAAAAATCGAAAAAAGGCAAAATCTAGCAAAATATATCCCTTAGAGAGTAGAACCCAAAAAGATGTTTTTTCCATTATTTGATGATTCTGGCAATCATTAGGGAAAAATGATAAAATACCGAATTCTATTAATCATGACTAATGATGATAAAAAATGGAAAAAGAGAATTTTGGGAAAATTTTATGATATAATATTTTTATATTATCATTATTATTACTTTTATTTTTTATTATTATTATTTTTATTATTTTTTATTATTATTATTTATTATTATTTTTTTATTATATTATTACTTTAAAAATTAGTATTTTTGCCCAAAAAAAATATTAAATGTAATAATAAAACAAAATAATATAGTAATTATAATATTTCAATTTTTATAATATTTATTTAATATTATTATTGTTTTTATTATCTTTTATTATTTTTACTGGTAGTATAATTGTAAAAATAATTATTATAAAAGTAATAATTACAGTAATAAAGAATATTAATTTTAAAAAAATGATATAAATAATGAATAAAAACGTTATTATTGTTATTATTTTTGTTATTACTATTTTATTGAGTTGTTATTAGTATTGATGTAAAATTATATATTTTAAAATGCAAAATTGCAAAAATAATGATAAAAATGCAATAAAATGATAAAAATTGCAATAATGATGGGAAATGATGATAATGATGATGATAACGATAATAATGAATAAAATATAATAAAATGATAAAAACAGGGAAAGTGCCATAATAATAAAAAAAAGGGAAAAGAAAAAAAATTCCAAAAGTCGAAAAACGGCAAAATCTAGCGAAATATAGCCTTTTGAGAGTAGACTCCAAAAGACGTTTTTTTTTTATTTTTTTGATGATTCTGGCAAATTTTTAGGGTAATAAAGATAATAATTACCCGAATTCTAAATCATGCAATAAGATGATAAAAAATAGAATAAAGAGAATTTGGAAAAATTTGTGATTATTTAAAATTAACTTTATCATTTTCATTATCATTTTATCATTATTTTATTAAATTTTTTATTATTATTATTTTTATTAATTATGATTATTTTTATTATTATTACTTTAAAAAATTTTGTATTATGCCAAAAAATATATTATAACTGTAATAATAAAAATAATAATTAGTATAATTAAAAATAATACTAATGTTTTAATATTGTTATTTAAAATTATTTTTTGTATTTTATCATTATTATTTTTTTTTATGGGGTATAATTGTAAAAAAATCATTATAACGAAAAATTTCAGTAAAAAACGTATTAAATTTAAATAAGATATAAATAAAGATTAAAAAAAGGTTTTTATGTTATTATTTTGTTATTACTATTATTTTGAGTTTTTATTATAAGATGTAAAATTTTATATTTAACGCAATAATTCAAATAAAATGATTAAAAATTGCAATTGATGAAAATGAGATGAAACAATAATAAAGATGATAATCATGATAATAATGTTGATAAACGGAATGTTTTTCCCTATATAATAAAAAAAAAAAAATAAAAGAAAAAAAAACCCAAAAAACAAAAAGCGGGAAAAAACTTGCGAAATATAGCCTTTTTAGAGAGACTCCAAAATGATGTTTTTTTCCCTTCATTTCATGATTCTTTTAATTATTTGGGTAATAAAGATAATTATTACCAGAATTCTATTTAAACATGACAATAATGATGATAAAAGGGAATAAAGAGAATTTTGGTAAAATTTGAGTTTTTTTAAAAATTATTATATTATCTTTTTATATCATTATTTTCAAATTTTTTTATTATTATTTAAAATTTTATTTTTATTATTTAATTTTATTAATATTTTTATTTTTATTATTATATTATTTTATTATTATTATATTATTATTATTACTTTAATTTTGTATTTTGCCAAAAAATATTTATAATTGTAATAATCAAAAATAATTAAATAAATGTAATTATAATACTAATTGTTATAAAAATTTTTATTAAAATTATTATTGTTTTATTATGATATTAAATTTTTTTCTGGTATATAATTGTAAAAATAAAATTTTTATAATATAATAATTACAGTAAACGATATTAATTGAAAAAAGATATAAATAATGATTAAAAAAGTTATTATTGTTATTATTTTTGTTTTTACTATTATTATTGTAGTTGTTATTAGTATAGATGTAAAATTATATATTATAACTGCAATAATTGCAATAATAATGATAATTATTGCAATAATGATGATAATAATTGCAATAATGATGATAATGATGATGATAATGATGATAATGATGATGATAACGATAATAATGATGATAATCATGATAATAATGATGATAATAACAGGAATTGTGTCCATATATAATGAAAAAAAAAGTAAAAGAAAAAAAAATCCGAAAAGTCGAAAAAGCGGCAAAATCTAGCGAAATATAGCCTTTTGAGAGTAGACTCCAAAATGACGTTTTTTTTCCATTCATTTGATGATTCTGGCAATTATTAGGGTAATAATGATAATAATTACCAGAATTCTATTAATCATGACAATCATGATGATAAAAGTGAGAATAAAGAGAATTTGGATAACATTTGATGATTATTAATATTATTACTATTATCATTATTATTATCATTATTATTATTATTATTATTATTATTATTATTAATATTATTATTATCATTATTATTATTATTATTATTATTACTTTAATTTTAGTATTATTGCCAAAAATATATTATAACTGTAATAATATCAATGATAATAATAATAAGTATAATTATAATAATACTAATTGTTATAATATTGTTATTAATATTATTATTGTTATTATTATTTTCATTATTATTATTTTTACTGGTAATATAATTGTAAAAATAATTATTATAACAGTAATAATTACAGTAATAACGATATTAATTGAAATAATGATATAAATAATGATTATAAAAACGTTAGTATTGTTATTATTATTGTTATTACTATTATTATTGTAGTTGTTATTAGTATAGATGTAAAATTATATATTATAACTGCAATAATTGCAATAATAATGATAATAATTGCAATAATGATGATAATAATTGCAATAATGATGATAATGATGATAATAATGATGATAATCATGATAATGGGTGGGTGCTTCATGTGCATGGTGATGTGAAGCGATGTTGTGGTAGCCTAGATAGTGTTAAGTGCTTGCATGCCTTCTCGCTTGCAGCTTCCACCCCTGGCTAGCCCAGTGTGAAAAAGGGAGCAGCTTCCGCATAAGTCTCCCCTGCCAGGTCACAGCCTCTCCATCATTAAGACTTCTGCAGTGCCTCCTCGTGGCCACCCATGGGTAACTGGGTACCTTGCGGTCCCAGGCTAAATCTGTGGGGGATCTCGGAGCAGCAGGAGGCCCCAGAGGTACCGAGTTATGGCCCACCGGCGTGTGGACACGCTCTGGCTTCGTACCAACTCCTGCCCCCTAGCCACCCTGGGGTAATGGGGCGGCTCGGGGGAGGTGGGCCTTGCCAGTCCTCCTCCCCCCAGAATGACCCTCTGGCAACATCTTTTATAAATGGAAATGCTGGGGGGAGGGGTGTTGTCCCTTCCACCCAGAAAGTAAGGCGGGCTGTGGGTCCCGCTGGGAGTGCAAATGTCGGGGTGCAGGATTGGAACGAGAGTTACTCGTCCCGCCTGCGCCCCGGCAGGCGCCAACCCACCATGAAGCTTGTGGGGGAAAGCCCTTGGGAACCCCACAGGTGGATAGGCGGTCCCACAGCCTGCCGACCCCTTTTATCTGGGGCTGTGTTGATGGGGGCGGCAGAGGTGGCGTGCACCCGGAGTGACCACCCGAGGCTTAACCTCAGGCGTGCTTTCCGGGTAGGCGCTTGGAACATCTGGTCCTTGCGGCAGGATGAGCGGTTACCTCTGCTATCGCGGGAATTGAAGCGACTGGGAGTAGAGGTGGCTGCCCTCTCAGAGGTGAGAAGACCTGGTAGCGGCACGATCAGTGTGGGTGGTTACACCTACTACTGGTCGGGCCGCAGCGATGGTCACCTCCTCCAGGGTGTAGCCATAGCCATTTCCAGTGGACTTCAGCCTGCGGTAGTCGAGGTGACACCGGTTGATGAGCGTATCATGGCATTGAGACTGAAGCATGCTTTTGGCTTCATGTCTCTTATTGCAATATACGCTCCTACCGATGTACATAAAACCGATGTGAAAGAGGCGTTCTACGCCAAACTCGCATCTGTGGGAGACGATTGCCCCCGGCGAGACATTCGCATTGTTCTGGGCGACTTCAATGCGGTATCCGGCTGTGACCGAGCTGGCTACGAGATGTCTGTCGGCCCCCATGGCTCGGGAGCTGATCCCAGCAGCGAGAATAGCCTCCTTCTCCGGGACTTTGCTAGGTCCCAGAAAATGAGGATCTCTGGCTCCTGGTACCAGCGCTCCAACTCGCATCGCTGGGCTTGGTACAGCGATACGGGTGCAGTGGCCAAGGAGATCGACCACATTCTTGTCAGCACGCGATGGAGGATCCTCCAAAACTGCAGGGTTTACCGGAGTGCTGAGTTCTGTGGCACCGACATAGGCTGGTTGTGGCTACCCTGCGGGTCCACTTCAAAACTCCCCGTCCCTCCAGTGGCCACCCTAAGGTGTTTCACTTGGACAGACTAAGGGAGGAGGAGTGTGCCCGTGGGTTCGCCACGGCAGTCTCTGACCGATTCTCAGAAACCAGCAACCTGACGGATCCAGTTGCTCTGTGGGAGTCCTTCAAGCGCGTAACACTCGAAGCAGCTCAGGAGTCCATTGGCGTACGCCCAAGGACAAGGCAGAATACCATCTCCCTGGAGACATTAGAGGCCACTGAAGCGTGTCGCAAGGCTCGGCTGAATGGAATCAAGTCTTGCGCCGTTCCATGGTGTGTAGGGCTCGGACACTGCTGAGAAGGGACAAGGAACAGTTCATCAGGAATCTTGCTGAGGAGGTCGAAGGCCATTTCTTGGTAAATGACCTTCGCCCTGCCTACCAAGCCCTGAGAAAACTGAACCCTAAGCCCTCCTCACAGATGACTGCAGTCCGATCAGCGGATGGACGGATCATCTCAGATCATGTTGGGGTTCGTGAACGTTGGGCTGAGTATTTTGAACAGTTGTACCAGGTGGATCCTCCAACAGTTAGCTTGGATGCAAGCGATGTCTCAGTGCCTGTGCCGGACCCACCCATCAGCGAGGAACCTCCTACCCTAACAGAGGTTAGGCTGGCGATTTCCAAGCTGAAGAGTGGGAAAGCTGCAGGCATATGTGATATCCCTGCTGAACTGCTAAAGGCTGGGGGTGAACCTATGGCTCGGGGCCTGCATACAGTCCTGACTGCCATTTGGCAGTCTGGTACCATTCCCCCTGACCTGCTGAGGGGCGTGGTCATCCCTCTCTGGAAGGGGAAAGGGATCGTTGGGACTATAGCATCTACCGTAGCATACCAGACAAGGTTCTCGCTCATATTCTTCTGAAACGGATCCGCAACCACCTACTGAGGCACAGAGACCGGAGCAGTCTGGATTTACTCCTGGCAAGTCCACAATAGACCGTATACTAGCGCTTCGAGTAATTGTGGAACGCCGTCGTGAGTTTGGTCGTGGGTTGCTTGCAGCCTACATCGACCTCAAGAAGGCGTTTGACTCGGTGCATCGGGAATCGCTATGGGAGATCCTGAGGCTCAGGGGAATTCCGACACAGATTATTGGCCTGATAGCAAGCCTCTATACTGGTACTGAAAGTGCTGTAAAGTGTGGTGGGGGTATGTCGAACTTCTTCCCTGTTAATTCAGGGGTGAGGCAAGGCTGTGTCCTTGCACCCACACTTTTCAACACTTGTATGGACTGGATAATGGGCAGAGCTACTAGCCAAAGTCAGTGCGGAGCAACACTAGGCAATATTAAGGTACGGACCTTGACTTTGCCGACGATGTTGCCATCCTATCTGAGTCCTTGGAGTCACTTGTGGCGGCTCTTGATGCATTTAGCAATGAGGCGAAGCCCTAGGCCTAGAGGTCTCCTGGACCAAGACCAAGATTCAGGACTTTGGGGGCCTGTTAGGGGAACCCGTTTAGTCGATCCATGCTTGCGGCGAGGACGTTGAAGTCACAGAAAGTTTTACATACCTTGGTAGCGTAGTCTATATCTCTGGGTTGTCAGACCAGGAAGTCAGTAGAAGGATTGGTCTAGCAACAGGAGCCATGAACTCGATCAACAAGAGCGTTTGGAGATGTCGGTACCTATGCAGAAGGACCAAGCTGCGTGTCTTCAAGGCCTTGATACTTCCAGTTCTGCTCTATGGAAGCGAAACCTGGACGCTATCCAGTGCCTTGGAGTCTCGCCTTGATGCCTTTTGTAACAAGTCCCTTCGCCGGATCATGGGGTACAGTTGGCAGGACCACGTGTCCAACCGGCGGTTACACCGTGAGACTGGCATGGGACCTGTTACTTGCATAATCCGAGATCGCCAACTCAGGCTATATGGCCACCTAGCTCGCCTCCCTATGGACGACCCTGCCCACCAGGTTGTCTCTCTGCGAGACAACCCTGGGTGGAGGAGACCTGTGGGACGTCCTAGGAGATCATGGCTTGGGCAGCTCGACGAGACCTGTCGTGAGGAACTAGAGATGGGCCGTGTGCCTGCCTGGAGACTCGCCTCGAGGGATCCTCGTGGCTGTAAGCGAAGGGTGGGATGCGGCCATACGCCCAGTCGGCGTTAGCCCCTTGATGATGATGATGATAATAAAAAAAAAAGGTAAAAGAAAAAAAATCCCAAAAGTCGAAAAAGCGGCAAAATAATTACAGTAATAACGATATTAATTGAAATAATCATATAAATAATGATTAGAAAAACGTTATTATTGTTATTATTATTGTTATTACTATTATTATTGTAGTTGTTATTAGTATAGATGTAAAATTATATATTATAACTGCAATAATTGCAATAATAATGATAATAATTGCAATAATGATGATAATAATTGCAATAATGATGATTATGACGATGATAATGATGATAATGATGATGATAACGATAATAATGATGATAATCATGATAATAATGATGATAATAACAGGAATTGTGTCCATATATAATAAAAAAGGTAAAAGAAAAAAAAATCCAAAAGTCGAAAAAGCGCCAAAATCTAGCGAAGTATAGCCTTTTGAGAATAGACTCCAAAATGACGTTTTTTCCATTCATTTGATGATTCTGGCAATTATTAGGGTAATAATGATAATAATTACCAGAATTCTATTAATCATGACAATAATGATGATAAAAGTGAGAATAAAGAGAATTTGGATAACATTTGATGATTATTAATATTATTACTATTATCATTATTATTATCATTATTATTATTATTATTATTATTATTATTATTATTATTATTATTATTATCATTATTATTATTATTATTATTATTATTACTTTAATTATTAGTATTATTGCCAAAAAATATATTATAACTGTAATAATAACAATAATAATAATAATAAGTATAATTATAATAATACTAATTGTTATAATATTGTTATTAATATTATTATTGTTATTATTATCATTATTATTTTTACTGGTAGTATAATTGTAAAAATAATTATTATAACAGTAATAATTACAATAATAACGATATTAATTGAAATAATGATATAATAATGATTTTTAAAAACGTTATTATTGTTATTATTATTGTTATTACTATTATTATTGTAGTTTTTATTAGTATAGATGTAAAATTATATATTATAACTGCAATAATATGAATAATAATGATGATAATGATGATGATAATGATGATAATGATGATAATGATGATGATAACGATAATAATGATGATAATCATGATAATAATGATGATAATAACAGGAATTGTGTCCATATATAATAAAAAAAGGTAAAAGAAAAAAAATCCAAAAAGTCGAAAAAGCGGCAAAATCTAGCGAAATATAGCCTTTTGAGAGTAGACTCCAAAATGACGTTTTTTTCCCTTTTTTGATGATTCTGGCAATTATTTGGATAATAATTATAATAATTACCAGAATTATATTAATCATGACAATAATATGATGAAAAGTAAGAATAAAGAGAATTTGGATAACATTTCATGATTATTAATATTATTACTATTATCATTATTATTATCATTATTATCATTATTATTAATATTATTATTATTAATATTATTATTATTATTATTATTATTATTATTATTATTATTATTATTATTATTATTATTTTTACTGGTAGTATAATTGTAAAAATAATTATTATAACAGTAATAATTACAGTAATAACGATATTAATTGAAATAATGATATAAATAATGATTATAAAAACGTTATCATTGTTATTATTATTGTTATTACTATTATTATTGTAGTTGTTATTAGTATAGATGTAAAATTATATATTATAACTGCAATAATTCCAATAATAATGATAATAATTGCAATAATGATGATAATAATTGCAATAATGATGATAATGACGATGATAATGATGATAATGATGATGATAACGATAATAATGATGATAATCATGATAATAATGATGATAATAACAGGAATTGTGTCCATATATAATAAAAAAGGTAAAAGAAAAAAAAATCCCAAAAGTCGAAAAAGCGCCAAATCTAGCGAAGTATAGCCTTTTGAGAATAGACTCCAAAATGACGTTTTTTCCATTCATTTGATGATTCTGGCAATTATTAGGGTAATAATGATAATAATTACCAGAATTCTATTAATCATGACAATAATGATGATAAAAGTGAGAATAAAGAGAATTTGATAACATTTGATGATTATTAATATTATTACTATTATCATTATTATTATCATTATTATTATTATTATTATTATTATTATTATTATTATTATTATTATTATTATTACTTTAATTATTAGTATTATTGCCAAAAAATATATTATAACTGTAATAATAACAATAATAATAATAATAAGTATAATTATAATAATACTAATTGTTATAATATTGTTATTAATATTATTATTGTTATTATTATCATTATTGTAGTTTTTATTAGTATAGATGTAAAATTATATATTATAACTGCAATAATTGCAATAATGATAATAATTGCAATAATGATGATAATAATTGCAATAATGATGATAATGATGATGATAATGATGATAATGATGATAATGATGAGATAACGATAATAATGATGATAATCATGATAATAATGATGATAATAACAGGTATTGTGTCCATATATAATAAAAAAAAGGTAAAAGAAAAAAAATCCCAAAAGTCGAAAAAGCGGCAAAATCTAGCGAAATATAGCCTTTGAGAGTCGACTCCAAAATGAGGTTTTTCCATTTTTTGATGATTCTGGCAATTATTAGGATAATAATTATAATAATTACCAGAATTATATTAATCATGACAATAATGATGATAAAAGTAAGAATAAAGAGAATTTCGATAACATTTCATGATTATTAATATTATTACTATTATCATTATTATTACCATTATTATCATTATTATTAATATTATTATTATTAATATTATTATTATTATTATTATTATTATTATCATTATTATTATTATTATATTATTTCTTTAATTATTGTATTCTTGCCCAAAAAAAAATATTATAACTGTAATAATAACAATAATAATAATAATAGGTATAATTATAATAATACTAATTGTTATAATATTGTTATTAATATTATTATTGTTATTATTATCATTATTATTATTTTACTGGTAGTATAATTGTAAAAATAATTATTATAACAGTAATAATTACAGTAATAACGATATTAATTGAAATAATGATATAAATAATGATTATAAAAACATTATCATTGTTATTATTATTGTTATTACTATTATTATTGTAGTTGTTATTAGTATAGATGTAAAATTATATATTATAACTGCAATAATTGCAATAATAATGATAATAATTGCAATAATGATGATAATAATTGCAATAATGATGATAATGATGATAATGATGATAATGATGATGATAACGATAATAATGATGATAATCATGATAATAATGATGATAATAACAGAAATTGTGTCCATATATAATAAAAAAGGTAAAAGAAAAAAAATCCCAAAAGTCGAAAAAGCGGGAAAATCTAGCGAAATATAGCCTTTTGAGAGTCGACTCCAAAATGACGTTTTTTCCATTCATTTGATGATTCTGGCAATTATTAGGGTAATAATGATAATAATTACCAGAATTCTATTAATCATGACAATAATGGATGATAAAAGTGAGAATAAAGAGAATTTGGATAACATTTGAGGTTATTAATATTATTACTATTATCATTATTATTATCATTATTATCATTATTATTATTATTATTATTATATTATTATTATTATTATTATTACTTTAATTATTAGTATTATTGCCCAAAAATATATTATAACTGTAATAATAACAATAATAATAATAATAATTATAATTATAATAATACTAATTGTATAATATTGTTATTTAAAATTATTATTGTTATTATTGTCATTATTTTTATTTTTACTGGTAGTATAATTTAAAAATAATTATTATAACATAATAATTACAGTAATAACGATATTAATTGAAATAAAGATTAAAATAATTATTATAAAAACGTTATTATTGTTATTATTATTGTTATACTATCATTATTGTAGTTGTTTTTAGTATAAATGTAAAATTAAATAATAATAAAGATAATAATTGCAATAATGATGATAATAATTGCAATAATGATGATAATGATGATGATAATGATGATAATGATGATAATGATGATGATAACGATAATAATGATGATAATCATGATTATAATTATGATAATAACAGGAATTGTGTCCATATATAATAAAAAAGGTAAAAGAAAAAAAAATCCCAAAAGTCGAAAAACGGCAAAATCTAGCGAAATATAACCTTTTGAGAGAAGACTCAAAAATGACGTTTTTTCCATTCATTGATGATTCTGGCAATTTTTAGAGTAATAATGATAATAATTACAGAATTCTATTAATCATGACAATAATGATGATAAAAGTGAGAATAAAGAGAATTTGGATAACATTTAATGATTATTAATATTATTACTATTATCATTATTATTATCATTATTATCATTATTATTATCATTATTATTATTATTATTATTATTATTATTATTATTATTATCTTTATTATTATTATTATTATAATTATATTATTACTTTAATTATTAGTATTATTGCCAAAAAATATATTATAACTGTAATAATAACAGTAATAACGATATTAATTGAAATAATGATATAAATAATGATTATAAAAACGTTATTATTGTTATTATTATTGTTATTACTATTATTATTGTAGTTCTTATTAGTATAGATATAAAATTATATATTATAACTGCAATAATTGCAATTATAATGATAGTAATTGCAATAATGATGATAATAATTGCAATAATGATGATAATGATGATGATAATGATGATAATGATGATAATGATGATGATAACGATAATAAAGATGATAATGATTATAATAGCAGGAATTGTGTCCATATATAATTTTAAAAAAAGGTAAAAGAAAAAAAATCCCAAAAGTCGAAAAAGCGGCAAAATCTAGCGATGTATGGCCTTTTGAGAGTAGAATCCAAAATGACGTTTTTTCAATTCATTTGATGATTCTGGCAATTCTTGGGGTAATAATGATAATAATTACCAGAATTATATTAATCATGACAATAATGATGATAAAAGTGAGAATAAAGAGAATTTGGATAACATTTGATGATTATTAATATTATTACTATTATCATTATTATTATCATTATCATAATTATTATTATTATTATTATTATTATTATTATTATTATTATTATTACTTTAATTATTAGTATTATTGCCAAAAAATATATTATAACTGTAATAATAACAATAATAATAATAATAATAAGTATAATTATAATAATACTAATTGTTATAATATTGTTATTAATATTATTATTGTTATTATTATCATTATTATTATTTTTACTGGTAGTATAATTGTAAAAATAATTATTATAACAGTAATAATTACAGTAATAACGATATTAATTGAAATAATGATGATAATAATGATGATAATGATGATAATGATGATGATAACGATAATAATGATGATAATCATGATAATAATGATGATAATAACAGGAATTGTGTCCATATATAATAAAAAAGGTAAAAGAAAAAAAAATCCCAAAAGTCGAAAAAGAGGAAAATCTAGCGAAAATATAGCCTTTTGAGAGTAGACTCCAAAATGACGTTTTTTCCATTCATTTGATGATTCTGGCAATTATTAGGGTAATAATGATAATAATTACCAGAATTCTATTAATCATGACAATAATGATGATAAAAGTGAGAATAAAGAGAATTTCGATAACAATTTCATGATTATTAATATTATTACTATTATCATTATTATTATCATTATTATCATTATTATTATTATTATTATTATTATTATTATTATTATTATTATTATTATTATTATTATTATTATTACTTTAATTATTAGTATTATTGCCAAAAAATATATTATAACTGTAATAATAACAATAATAATAATAATAATAAGTATAATTATAATAATACTAATTGTTATAATATTGTTATTAATATTATTATTGTTATTATTATCATTATTATTATTTTTACTGGTAGTATAATTGTAAAAATAATTATTATAACAGTAATAATTACAGTAATAACGATATTAATTGAAATAATGATAAAAATAATGATTATAAAAACGTTATTATTGTTATTATTATTGTTATTACTATTATTATTGTAGTTGTTATTAGTATAGATGTAAAATTATATAATAATAATGATAATAATTACAATAATGATGATAATAATTGCAATAAAGATGATAATGATGATAATGATGATGATATCGATAATAATGATGATAATCATGATTATAATGATGATAATAACAGGAATTGTGTCCATATATAATAAAAAAGGTAAAGAAAAAAAATCCCAAAAGTCGAAAAAGCGGCAAAATCTAGCGAAATATAGCCTTTTGAGAGTAGACTCCAAAATGACGTTTTTTTCCATTCATTTGATGATTCTGGGAATTATGAGGGTAATAATGATAATAATTACCATAATTCTATTAATCATGACAGTAATGATGATAAAAATGAGAATAAAATGAATTTGGATAACATTTGATGATTATTAATAGTATTACTATTATCATTATTATTATCATTATTATTATTATTATTATTATTATTATTATTATTATTATTTCTTTAATTATTAGTATTATTGCCAAAAAATATATTATAACTGTAATAATAACAATAATAATAATAATAAGTATAATTATAATAATACTAGTTGTTATAATATTGTTATTAACATTATTATTGTTATTATTATCATTATTATTATTTTTACTGTTAGTATAATTGTAAAAATAATTATTATAACAGTACAGTAATAACGATATTAATTTCAAATAATGATATAAATAATGATTATAAAAACGTTATTATTGTTATTATTATTGTTATTACTGTTATTATTATAGTTGTTATTAGTATAGATGTAAAATTATATATTATAACTGCAATAATTGCAATAATAATGATAATAGTTGCAATAATGATGATGATAATGATGATAATGATGATGATAACGATAATAATGATGATAATCATGATAATAATGATGATAATAACAGGAATTGTGTCCATATATAATAAAAAAAAGGTAAAAGAAATAAATCCCAAAAGTCGAAAAAGCGGCAAAATCTAGCGAAATATAGCCTTTTGATAGTAGACTCCAAAATGACGTTTTTTCCATTCATTTGATGATTCTGGCAATTATTAAGGTAATAGTGATAATAATTACCAGAATTCTATTAATCATGACAATAATGATGATAAAAGTGAGAATAAAGAGAATTTGTATAACACTTGATGATTATTTATTATAACAATTAGTATTATTATAATTATACTTAGTTTTTATTATTATTGCTATTATTACAGTTATAATATATTTTTTGGCAATAATACTAATAATTAAAGTAATAATAATAATAATAATAATAATAATAATAATAATAATAATAATAATAATGATAATAATGATAATAATGATAATAATAATGATTATAATCATATTTATCATCATTATTGTCATGATTAATAGAATTCTGGTAATTATTATCATTATTACCCTAATAATTGCCAGAATCATCAAATGAAAGGAAAAAACGTCATTTTGGAGTTTACTCTCAAAAGGCTATATTTCGCTAGATTTTGCCGCTTTTTCGACTTTTCGGATTTTTTTTTTCTTTACCTTTTTTTATTACATATGGACACAATTCCTGTTATTATCATCATTATTATCATGATTATCATCATTATTATCGTTATCATCATCTTTATCATCATTATCATCATCATTACCATCATTATTGCAATTATTATCATTATTATTTCAATTATTGCAGTTATAATATATAATTTTACATCTATACTAAGAGCAACTACAATAATAATAGTAATAACAATAATAATAAATTAATATCTTTTTAATTTGTTATTACTGTAATTATTACTGTTATAATAATTATTTTTACAATTGTACTACCAGTAAAAATAATAATAATGATAATAATAACAATAATAATATTAATAACAATATTATAACAATTAGTATTATTATAATTATGCTTATTATTATTATTATTGTTATTATTACAGTTATAATATATTTTTTGGCAATAATACTAATAATTAAAGTAATAATAATAATAATAATAATAATAATAATAATAATAATAATAATAATAATAATAATTATAATGATAATAATGATAATAATAATGATAATAGTAATAATATTAATAATCATCAAATGTTATCCAGATTCTCTTTATTCTCACTTTTATCATCATTATTGTCATGATTATCATCATTATTATCGTTATCATCATCATTATCATCATCATCATCATTATCATCATTATCATCATTATCATCATTATCATCATCATTATCATCATTATTGCAATTATTATCATCATTATTGCAATTATTATCATTATTATTGCAATTATTGCATTTATAATATATAATTTTACATCTATACTAATAACAACTACAATAATAATAGTAATAACATAATAATAACAATAATAACGTTTTTATAATCATTATTTATATCATTATTTCAATTAATATCGTTATTACTTTAATTATTACTGTTATAATATATTTTTTGGCAATAATACTAATAATTAAAGTAATAATAATAATAATAATAATAATAATAATAATAATAATAATAATAATAATAATAATAATAATAATAATGATAATGATAATAATAATGATAATAGTAATAATATTAATAATCATCAAATGTTATCCAAATTCTCTTTATTTTCATGATCATTATTGTCATGATTAACAGAATTCTGGTAATTATTATCATTATTACCCTAATAATTGCCAGAATCATCAAATGAATGGAAAAAACGTAATTTGGAGTCTACTCTCAAAAGCTATATTTCGCTAGATTTTGCCGCTTTTTTCGACTTTTGGGATTTTTTTTCTTTACCTTTTTTTTTTATTATATATGGACACAATTCTGTTATTATCATCATTATTATCATGATTATCATCATTATTATCGTTATCATCATCATTATCATCATTATCATCATTATCATCATCATTATCATCATTATTGCAATTATTATCATCATTATTGCAATTATTATCATTATTATTGCAATTATTGCAATTATAATATATAATTTTACATCTATACTAATAACAACTACAATAATAATAGTAATAACAATAATAATAACAATAATAACGTT
>NW_023658020.1:0-20000 GCF_015228065.2 Penaeus monodon
TTGATAGCAACTGTCAACGCAATTGGGCGTAGGAGATGGAAGTCTGGGATTACCCCTCCTTTCAATATGGGAATGATTGTGGGCAAAGTGCCATGAGTTTGGAAAAGTGTGACTTTCCAAATTTCATTGTACACTTCTAGCAACTTAACTCATGTCATCATGATTAAGATGCTTCATCATCTCATATCGAATCTCATCGGGGCCTGGGGATGTTCCTCTACAGGCTTTCTAGGGCTCGGACAAGCTCATCCATGTTAGATCTTTATTGTAATCAAAGTCATCTCCTGTGGCAAAGTGAATTGGTGCAGCTCAGCCTCTTCCTTGATGGTCAGGAAGGTGGGATGGTAATTAGCGAGCTGCTTGTATGAGAGAAACTGCCTGGCGAGTGCATTAGCAATGTCTCTAGGTGATCGAAATTAGTGCCCCTCGTAGATGATGTTATTGATTTTAAAAGATGATTTTTTCTTATTGATTTTATCGATAGTGGACCAAACCTCCGATATTTTTGTATTGCTATTGATTGTAGAGACAAAGCTCCGCCAGGAGTCTCTTTTTGCTTGTCTTATTACTCTACGAGCCCTAGCTCTTGCTAGTTTGTAGTTGCAAAAGTTCTCATTTGTGATGTTTTGTGAAAAGCCTGTAGGCCTTATTGCGTCGGC
Organism: Penaeus monodon; assembly: GCF_015228065.2. Classification (NCBI taxonomy): domain Eukaryota; kingdom Metazoa; phylum Arthropoda; class Malacostraca; order Decapoda; family Penaeidae; genus Penaeus; species Penaeus monodon. Next base: position 660 of record NW_023658020.1, read on the forward strand.
ACAGCGCCCTGCGGCAATCTGGTGTCCACCATGGAACTCTATGCTTAACGCTATCTGTCGAAGTTTTAGGAATGGATAGCAATGCTGCTTCTATAATCGAATTCTGAATATTGTTTACTTTATCATCAATGGTTTCTCCAACAAGTTCGAGCTTGACGCTCCTTGTGAAGGCGACCCAGTCTGCTCGTTTTACGTTTAAATTTAGGCGCTGAAGGCGTTCTCACTGTGTCGCATGAATATTTAATCAAAATAGGAAAATGATCGCTTCCCAACGAGTCGTCAATGGTGTGCCACAGGCACTTGGCTGCTATTGATGAAGAGACCAGTGATAAGTCAATAAAGCTCAAATTACCGGTATTATCGTCCACCCGCGTCGGACTACCATCATTCAGAAGGACTAAATCAGACTCATTAAGCAACTTAACTACTTGCTCACCTCTACCATCCACCCGCAGGGAACCCCATAACGTATGATGAGCATTAAAATCGGCTAAAATTACTTTATTTTGTGGCAGACGTTCCTGAAGAGCAAAGAGCTCATCATAGGCTATCACTGCATCAGGGGGACAATAAAGTGAACATATAGCCAGATACGTTGCCATTAATTTTTACTTTGCATGCGACAAACTCCAAAGTAGAATCAATAGTCACTTCTGTAAAAGGGAGGCTTTGGTGGATGTACATGGCGACTCCGCCTCCACCCCTACCCTCACGATCCTTCCGACATAAATGGTAGTTCCTCAGCGAAACGACCTCGTCAGAGACGAGGTGTTTTTAAATGCGTTTCTTGGAGAACTATAATATCCTGAGCATAGGACGAGGCTAATAATTTAAGGTCATTTATTCTAGTTCTAAGACTCCGACACTTCCTTGTATAATGGTCGACGCGAAGATTTACGTTTTATGGGGTTTGAAGTCCCTTGTCCGCCAGTTTTTTTCTTCTTTTTTTGGGAGGGAGTCTTCCTCCTCTCCCTCGCTACCCGGGGCCTCCTGGGATTTTGGAGACAGAAGTCTCCATGTCCTGCGCCCTCCTGCGAGGGAGACGCCCTGAAGTGCGATCTGTTCCAAAAGAAGACCAACCGAGCCAGACGAAGTCCTCACAGGAGTACGCCCGGACGGGGAAGGTGCGTCCGATTGTGATTTGGTATCATCCTCCTTATGATGTGTGTTATGCTGGGTTGATTCAGCCATTTGTCGAAGTAATTTTTCAATTCTTTAAATTTTATTTAATTCTTTAACCGTTTTTCTTTATCAGCAATTTCTTTATCCTTAGCTGCAAGCCTGTTGATGCCATTACTTGCACTGGGTGTTGTTAGTTCTACTAGCGTAGGAAGTATTGGGTTTGTGTGTCAAACCTTTCCAACTTTCCTCTTGCTTCAGGATAACTAACATCATGCCTTCTCATGTATGCTAATATCTCAGTCTCCTTCTTCAGGATGCTGCACTCGCAGATCCTGATTGATGGGGACCTCCACAATTAGCACATTGAGAGATTTCTAGTACAAAGCAGGTGTCATGGGCTTCAGCACATTTACGGCAAGAAATTTACTTGATCTTTATCAATGCATCTTAATGAGGTGTGTCCGAATTTTTGGCATCTATTACACGCATGGTTTTTGAATTTAAGGTCCTTACTTGAACACGTTCATCAATCCGACTTGACATATCTGGAATTTTTACTCAAAAGCAAAGGGTCAAAAAACACATCCGTTTTTGTTCGTACATTCCCGTCCTTCTTGGTCATGCATTCACGTCCACTACGCTTTGTCCTTCATTCTTCAAGAATTTCCTTCTCCATTGTCCTCAAATCCCTGCTAAAGATTACTCCCTTACAGGTATTGGGGGCCAATAGGGATAGTTACTTTAACTCGAAGATCATGAATTTGCGTCAGTTAAGAAAGGTCCTTAATCTGGGAGTTGAATTGCACTTTTACAAGGAGGCTACCATCTCGCAATTTAAAATAAATCTAAATCGCCTTCCACTTGACCATCAAGGACTTTTTGATGATGAAGGGGTTAACGTTCAAAAGCGATTGATTTTTATTCACGCAATTTTACATTCCGAAAACCTTGCATTCTCTGGGGGATTGAAAAGTCGTCTTCTCTTTTTGTCGTAGTAGGGGTTCCGTTGTTCAAAGGTCGATTGGTCTAGAGAGTTCATGGTCGCCCCCCTCCTTGAGGAGGGAAGGAGGGGGTAGCGATCCATACTGGTATCGGACCAGTCCGACCCCTGTCCAATCGTTGTCCTGAAGGGATCAAAGGCCTTAACTTTGGTATCAACCTACAGCAATAGCTAAGGGGAAATCAGTTTTCGTCCTCTACCCCCCATGGAAGCCTGGTTGCGTTCTCCAGTACCACAGCGAGATGAGTTATGTGGAGACACTCCTTACCCCCGAACTTGCTAGTGCGAGGACGGTAAGTCGGTGCCCACCCCCCAAGCGAATACGGGAGCACAGGGTACTCCGGTAGGCTCAGGAAAGTCACATGAAGAGAAAATTTAGAATAAAGGGAAAAGTGCCCCAAAGACGCCCCAGACTACTGGGCCTCCCACCCAGGGTCAAGCCCGTAAGGGCTACCCCTGGTGTAGAAGAGAGCTGCGGGCCCTGAGGTGGGGTGCTGACTACGCTACTGTAGCTCGTGTACTGCAAATCAAGAGCACTGAAGGTGCTGGCAAAGCACAATAATGTTTGTAATACAGGATTTACTTTAAATTATTTACTTACGAAACCCCAGAAGCATAATGTCCTAGCGAGACGAGAGGCCCCGGGCTCCAGGGTAACTCTTGTGGCACAAGACGTTTGTTTATTGTTATGCTGCGTTAATAAGGTGTCTTCTCACAAATTTCGAACACGAGTGGTGACACACATTTTTTTTTTTTTTTTTTTTTTTTTTGTGGATTTCTTGGCTATCAACCAGCGGCATGTGGCCAAAGGGTTTTATTAAGCCAATGGATCCTATTTATTCTGTCAATCTATATAAGGTCATAAAGTTTGTCTCCCTTAAAAAAGTGATTACTTTACTTATTATTTTTTCATCATTTGATAATAGTTTTGTTGTGAAATCTTTTTTTTATTCTAAATAATTTATTAATGTGTCTATTATGGTTGTAATTTGGGCATTGTTAAATTGGGGTTTATGGTAGGTGGTGTGCATGGGGCATTGTGGAGGAAATGTTTTTCAATATAGGGATGAGGTGGGTAAGTCTTGTGTGTTGACCCTAAGGCGGGCCCAACACCACCTCCTCCCTTCTCTCCTTCCTGTGGGCTGTGTCCCACAGTCTATTTTGGTTTATTTTGTGTGTGAGTTGGAGGTTGGTCCACTCACTTTGCCACAGGAGATGTATTTTTGCTTTTATAAGAGACACAAAACACCTGAGATCTGTACGGACTATGCTAAGGTCCAGATCGCCAGTTGACCCGGCTAATTTGTCAGCCTGCTCATTGCCATGGATACCAGAGTGGCCTGGTACCCATATTAGCTTGATTGATTTATTGGCACCATGTAGCTTACGAATGATATTACCCAGAAGTTCATTTTTGGTGGTTTCTAATGATTTAATGGCTTTAAGTGAACTTAAGGAATCTGAAAAAATTACTATTCTATCGTGGGTCGTCGATAGTGCAAAATCAATGGCTTTATCAATGGCAAAAAGTTCAGCAAGAAAGATCGATGTATGATTCGGCAGTCTGAACTTTAGTTCACATTCAGTCGACCATACACCCGCACCCACACACTCTTCTGTCTTGGAGCCGTCGGTATATATATGAAAAAAGGGAGATGTTTAACAAGGATCTCTCTGAACCTCTGGCGTACCTCCACCTCCGGCGCCATGGCCTTGCTGATGGAAGCCAGGCTTCCATGATGGAAAAATTGGGGGTTTCCCATGGCGCTATATTTGACTGAACCAGGGTATCGATGGTAGAGAGATCTATACCGACTTTCTCGACGAGGTCGTGGAGTCTCGTGGCAAAGGGCCTAATGCCACTATTGCCATTAGGGTGGCTCGGGACTCGAGCCACCTTTGCGGCATAGCTCAAGGCTAACTGGCCGCGTCTAAAGTCGGAGGGGAGGTACTCCTGAACTCCACCTCAAGACCCCTCGATCCGAGTGCACTTCAGGGCTCCAAGACACACACGCAAACAGGCATTCTGCACAGCATCCAATCCTTTCAAACTTGTTCTCGATGCCGAACCATACACGATTGACCCATAATCTACTTTAGACCTAATCAGGGCTTATATACCATTAGCAAAGACTGTCTATCAGCTCCCCATTTATACCAGAAATGCACTTTAATAAATTTAGTGCTCTTTGACATTTACTCTTTAACTGATCAATGTGGTCTTTCCAATTGAGTCTACTATCAAAATGTAGACCTAAAAATTTAGCAGAATTTTGAATAGGTATTGGGTGGTTGTCTAGAGTTAGCCTGATGTTCGGCTTTCTCCTACGTGAAAAATTCCCCCAATACTCTTTCTAATGGAAAACTTAAAACCCCACTGGAGGCCCAGTTATGAATCATATCCAGTGCCAATTGGAATGCGATTTGCTGAGAATTCTGCATTATTGCTGGAGTGCCATAATGCACAATCATCAGCGTACAGTGAGTATTTAAATTCCGAGGAGGAGCTGGTAAGATGTCATTGATCATACATAGAAATAATGTTGGGGACAAGACACTTCCTTGTGGGACCCCGTTTGCCTGGGACAAAAATGTCCGAAAAAGTGACATTGTCGGAAAATAATTTGACAGCAAAAGTTTCTGTCAGAAATGAAATTTTGAATAAAACAAGGCAAGTTTCCACGTAACCCCAAAAGCATAAAGTTTTCTGAGTAGGCCATATCGCCATGTCCTGTCGTAGGCTTTTTCTATATCTAAAAATACTGAAATCAAAAAATCTTTTTGGCAATGGCCTCTTGAATATGACTGTCCAGCTTTACTAGCTGATCGAGAGTTTGGCGTCCCTTGCGGAAGCCACACTGCTCGTCAACTTTTTGATGAATTTAAAAAATGCAATAGCCTACTGTTAACAATTTGTTCCATGACCTTGCATAAGCAACTTGTCAACGCAATTGGGCGGTAGGAGATGGCAAGTCTGGGATTACCCCCTCCTTTCAATATGGGAATGATGTGGGCAAAGTGCCATGATTTTGGAAAAGTGTGGCTTTTCCAAATTTCATTGTACACTTCTAGCAACTTAATCATGTCATCTGATTAAGATGCTTCATCATCTCATATCGAATCTCATCGGGGCCTGGGGATGTTCCTCTACAGGCTTCTAGGGCTCGGACAAGTTTCATCATTGTTAGATCTTTATTGTAATCAAAGTCATCTCCTGTGGCAAAGTGAATTGGTTGCAGCTCAGCCTCTTCCTTGGTGGTCAGGAAGGTGGGATGGTAATTAGCCGAGCTGCTTGTATGAGAGAACTGCCTGGCGAGTGCATTAGCAATGTCTCTAGGTGAATCAAATTGGTTCCCTCTCATGATGTTTTAATTTAAGATGTTTTTTCTATTGATTTTATTGACATGGACCAAACCTCGATATTTTGGGTTGCTATTGATTGTAGAGACAAAGCTCCGCCAAAGGAGTCTCTTTTGCTTGTCTTATTATCTACGAGCCCTAGTTTCTTGCTAGTTTTGTAATTGCAAAAGTTCTCATTAGTGATGTTATTTTTGAAAAGCCTGTAGGCCTTATTGCTGTCGGCACAGCGCCCTGCGGCAATCTGTGTCCAACCATGGAACTCTATGCTTAACGCTATCTGTCGAAGTTTTAGGAATGGTTTAGCAATGCGGGCTTTATAATCGAATTCTGAATATTGTTTACTTTATCATCAAGTTCGAGCTTGACGCTCCTTGTGAAGGCAACCCAGTCTTGCTGTTTTACGTTAAATTTAGGCGCTGAAGGCGTTTCTCACTGTGTCGCATGAATATTTAATCAAAATAGGAAGATGATCGCTTCCCAACGAGTCGTCAATGGTGTGCCACAGGCACTTGGCTGCTATGATGAAGAGACCAGTGATAAGTCAATAAGCTCAAATTACCGGTATTCATCGTCCACCCGCGTCGGACTACCATCATTCAGAAGGACTAGATCAGACTCATTAAGCAACTTAACTACTTGCTCACCTCTACCATCCACCCGCAGGGAACCCCATAACGTATGATGAGCATTAAAATCAGCTAAAATTACTTTATTTTGTGGCAGACGTTCCTGAAGAGCAAAGAGCTCATCATAGGCTATCGCTGCATCAGGGTGGACAATAAAGTGAACATATAGCCAGATACGTGCCATGATTTTTTACTTTGCATGCGACAAATCCAAAGTAGAATCAATAGTCATTCTGTAAAAGGAGGCTTTGGTGGATGTACATGGCGACCCCGCCCACCCCTACCTCACGATCCTTCCGACATAAATGGTAGTCCTCAGCGAAACGACCTCGTCAGAACGAGGTGTGTTAAGGGGCGTTTCTTGGAGAACTATAATATCGGGAGCATAGGACGAGGCTAATAATTTAAGGTCATTTACTTTAGATCTAAGACTTCGACAGTTCCATTGTATAATGGTCGACGCGAAGATTACGTTTTATGGGGTTTGAAGTGCCTTGTCCACCAGATTTTTTCTTCTTTTTTTGGGAGGGAGACGCCTCCTCTCCCTCGCTTCCGGGGGACCTCTCTCGGGATGGTTTGGAGACAGAAGCCTCCAGGGTCCTGCACCTCCTGGATGAGGAGACGACTACAGTTTTGCGATCTGCTTCTCTCACGAGAAACCGATCGCGAGCAGACGAAGTCCTCACAGGAGTAGCCCGGACGGGAAGGTGCGCTCGGACTGTGATTCGTATCATCCCTCCTTATGATGTTTAGACTGGGTTGATGCAGTCCTTTGATAAACCCAAATTGGTCAGTGATAACTTTAATATTTAATTCTTTAACGGTCTGTTTGAGTTCAGCAAGTTCCTTATCCTTGGCTGCAAGCTGTTGACTGACATTACTTGCACTAGGGGTGGTGTTAGTTACTGCTTCAGCATAGGAAGAAATCGGTTTGTGTGTCAAACTTTTCCACTTTCCTCTTAGCTTCAGAATAACTAACTTCATGCTTCTCATATATGCTAATGTCTCGGTTTCCTTCTTCAGGATGCTACACTCAGCAGATCCTGACTGATGGGACCTCCACAATTAGCACATTTGGAATCTGGCTAGTACATGTAATGGTGCCCATGGGCTTCAGCACATTTACGGCATACAAATTTACTTGAGTCTTATCAATACATCTTAATGAGGTGGTCCGAATTTTTGGCATCTATTACAATGCATTGGCTTTTGGATATAAGGTCTTACTTGAACACGTTCATAACCGAACTTGACATACTCTGGAATTTTATTTCAAAGAAAAGGTCAAAAAACACAGTCCAGTTTTCGTTCGCACATTCCCGTCCTTCTTGGTCATACAATGAACGTCCACTACGTCTTGGTCCTTCATGCTCTCAAGAATTTCACTTTCTTCCATCGTCCTCAAATTTCCCTTGAAAGATTACTCCCTTACAGGTATTTGGCCAATAGGAATAGTATATTAACTCGAAGATCATGAATTTGCGTCAGCTTAATGTAATCCTTAATCTGGGAGTTGTATTGTACTTTTACAAGGAGGCTTCCATCTCGCAATTTTTTGAACAAAATCAAATCGCCGTCACTTGACCATCAAGGACCTTTTTGATGATAAGGGGTCTTTACGTTCAAAAGCGATTGATTTTCATTCACGCATTTTACATCGCGAACCTTTGATTTCTGGTGGGATTTTGAAAAGTGGTCTTGCTCGTTTGTCGTTAGTGGGGGTTCCGTTGTTCGAGGGACGGGGTATTCAGGGTGGTCATGAGTCGCCCTCCCTCCTTGAGGCGGAGAAGGGTAGCCGGGTTCATCCATCCAGGGATCGGAACCAGGTCGACCTTGTCTAAAATTGTCCTGAAGGATGATTCCTTAAAGGAATCATAACTTTGGTATCAACCTAAGCAGCAATGCTAAGGAGACTAAATCAGTATTCGGTACTCTACCCCCCCAGTGGAAGCCCAGGTGCGTTCTCCAGTCCACAGGAGGAGAGTTAGTGAGAGGACACTCCTTACGCCGAAAATTGCCTAGTGCGAAAGGACGCAGAGTCGGTGCCCACCCCCCAGGCGAATACGGGAGGCCACAAGGGTACTCCGGTAGGCTCGGGAAGTCACTGACTAAGGAAAATTTAGAAGGAGAAAAAGTGCGCCCAAAGGACGCCCAGCTACTGGGCCTCCCTACCCAAGGGTCAATGCCGTAAGGTTACCCTTGGTTAGAAGAGAGCTGCGGGTCTAGGTGGGGTGACGATGCCTACTGTAGGCCTCGTGCACTCAAAACAAGAGCACTGAAGGTGCTGGCAAAGCACAAAAAGTCTGTAATTTACAGGTTTACTTTAACTTATTTACTTTAGAAACTCAGGAACAACAATCGCGAGACGAGAGGCCCCGGGCTCCAGGGTACTCTTGTGCACAAGACTTAGTTTTTGTTCTCGCTTAGACAAAGTGTTACTTCACAAAAGTTGAACACCCTGTAGAATTATTTTTATTTTTTTTGTTGGATTTCTTGGGTATCAACCAGCGGCATGTGGCCAAGGTTATTAAGCCAATGGATCCTATTTATTCTGTCAATCTAGATAAGGTCATTAAAGTTTTGTCTCCCTTAGAAAAGTATTACTTTAATATTTTTTCATATTGATAAAATTTGATATGTTGAACTGAGTTTTATGTCGAAAAATTTTTTGGATTGTCTGTCCAATTTATGTATTTTTGCATTTTATTATGAGTGAGGTGGTGTCATGCAAGTTTGGTGTATTTTGGTGCATGGGAGGAAACCTTTTTCATGTAGGATGTGAGGTGTGCAACTTGTGCGTTACTCTCAGGCGCGGTCAACACCACCTCCTACCATTCTGGTTCCTGTTGGCTTGTCCCATTTCTATTGTGGTTGATTGTTTTATTGAGGTCTGGTTCCTCACTTTGCACAGGAGGTTTTATGCTTTTATAAGAGAACACAAAACACCTGAGATCTGTACGGACTATGCAAGTCCCGATCATCAAGTGAACGCAAATTGTCAGCCGTTCATGCCATGGATACCCATTAGTGGCCTGGTACCCATATTACTTGATTGATTTTGGACCATGTAGCTTACGAATGATATTAAGAGAAGTTCATTTTGGGGTTTCTAATGACTTAATGGCTTTAAGTGAACTTAAGGAATCTGAAAAAAATACTATTCTATCGGGGTCGTCGATAGTTGCAAAATCAATGGCTTTATCAATGGCAAAAAGTTCAGCAAGAAAGATCGATGTATGATTGGCAGTCTGAACTTTAGTTCACATTCAGTCGACCATACACCCGCACCCACACAATCATCTGTCTTGGAGCCGTCGGTATATAAATGAAAAAAAGGGAGATGTTTAACAAGGATCTCTCTGAACCTCTGGCGTACCTCCACCTCCGGCGCCATGGCCTTAGCTGATGGAAGCCAGGCTTCCATGATGGAAAAATTGGGGGTTTCCCATGGCGCTATATTTGACTGAACCAGGGTATCGATGGTAGAGAGATCTATACCGACTTTCTCGACGAGGTCGTGGAGTCTCGTGGCAAAAGGGCCTAATGCCACTATTGCCATTAGGGTGGCTCGGGACTCGAGCCACCTTTGCGGCATAGCTCAAGGCTAACTGGCCGCGTCTGAGTCGGAGGGGAGGTACTCCTGACTCCACCTCAAGACGCTCGATCCGAGTGCACTTCAGGGCTCCAAGACACACACGCAAACAGCATCTGCACAGCATCCAATCCTTTCAAACTTGTTCTCGATGCCGAACCATACACGATTGACCCATAATTACTTTAGACCTAATCAGGGCTTTATATACCATTAGCAAAGACTGTCTATCAGCTCCCCATTTGTTACCAGAAATGCACTTTAATAAATTTAGTGCTCTTTGACATTTATTCTTTAACTGACCAATGTGGTCTTTCCAATTGAGTCTACTATCAAAAGTAGACCAAGTAAACTAGCAGAATTTTGAATAGGTATTGGGTGGTTTGTCTAGAGTAGCTGATGTTCGGCTTTCTCCTACGTGAAAAAATTACCCCAATACTCTTTCGAATGGAAAACTTAAAACCCCACTGGAGGCCCCAGTTATGAATCATATCCAGTGCCAATTGGATGCGATTTGCTGAGAATCTGCATTATTGCTGGAAATGCCATAATGCACAATCATCAGCGTACAGTGGAGTATTTAAGATTCCGAGGAGGAGCTGGTAAGATGTCATTGATCATACATAGAAATAATGTTGGTGACAAGACACTTCCTTGTGGGACCCCGTTTGCCTGGACAAAAATGTCCGAAAAAGTGACATTGTCGGAAAATAATTTGACAGCAAAAGTTCTGTCAGAAATGAAATTTTGAATAAAACAAGGCAAGTTTCCACGTAATCCAAAAGCATAAAGTTTTCTGAGTAGGCCATATCGCCAGTCATGTCGTAGGCTTTTTCTATATCTAAAAATACTGAAATCAAAAAATCTTTTTGGCAATGGCCTCTTGAATATGACTGTCCAGCTTTACTAGCTGATCGAGAGTTTGGCGTCCCTTGCGGAAGCCGCACTGCTCGTCAACTAGTAAATTACTGGAATTTAAAAAAATGCAATAGCCTACTGTTAACAATTCGTTCCATGACCTGCATAAGCAACTTGTCAACGCAATTGGGCGGTAGGAGATGGCAAGTCTGGGATTACCCCCTCCTTTCAATATGGGAATGATGTGGGCGAAGTGCCATGAGTTTGGAAAAGTGTGACTTTTCCAAATTTCATTGTACACTTCTAGCAACTTAATCATGTCATCATGATTAAGATGCTTCATCATCTCATATCGAATCTCATCGGGGCCTGGGGATGTTCCTCTACAGGCTTCTAGGGCTCGGACAAGCTCATCCATTGTTAGATCTTTATTGTAATCAAAGTCATCTCCTGTGGCAAAGTGAATTGGTTGCAGCTCAGCCTCTTCCTTGATGGTCAGGAAGGGGATGGTAATTAGCTGAGCTGCTGTATGAGAGAACTGCCTGGCGAGTCATTAGCAATGTCTCTAGGTGAATCGAAAATTTTCCTCTCAGTGATGTTATTGATTTTAAAGATGATTTTTTTCTGATTGATTTTATTGATAGTGGACCAAACCTGATATTTTGTATTGCTATGATTGTAGAGACAAAGCTCCGCCAGGAGTCTCTTTTTGCTTGTCTTATTACTCTACGAGCCCTAGCTCTTGCTAGTTTGTAGTTGCAAAAGTTCTCATTTGTGATGTTATTTTGAAAAGCCTGTAGGCCTTATTGCGTCGGCACAGCGCCTGCGGCAATCTGGTGTCCACCATGGAACTCTATGCTTAACGCTATCTGTCGAAGTTTTAGGAATGGATAGCAATGCTGCTTCTATAATCGAATTCTGAATATTGTTTACTTATCATCAATGGTTTCTCCAACAAGTTCGAGCTTGACGCTCCTTTGTGAAGGCGACCCAGTCTGCTCGTTTTACGTTAAATTTAGGCGCTGAAGGCGTTCTCACTGTGTCGCATGAATATTTAATCAAAATAGGAAGATGATCGCTTCCCAACGAGTCGTCAATGGTGTGCCACAGGCACTTGGCTGCTATTGATGAAGAGACCAGTGATAAGTCAATAAAGCTCAAATTACCGGTATTATCGTCCACCGCGGTCGGACTACCATCATTCAGAAGGGGCTAGATCAGACTCATTAAGCAACTTAACTACTTGCTCACCTCTACCATCCACCCGCAGGGAACCCCATAAACGTATGATGAGCATTAAAATCGGCTAAAATTACTTTATTTTGTGGCAGACGTTCCTGAAGAGCAAAGAGCTCATCATAGGCTATCACTGCATCAGGGGGACAATAAAGTGAACATATAGCCAGATACGTGCCATTAATTTTTACTTTGCATGCGACAAACTCCAAAGTAGAATCAATAGTCACTTCTGTAAAAGGGAGGCTTTGGTGGATGTACATGGCGACTCCGCCTCCACCCCTACCCTCACGATCCTTCCGACATAAATGGTAGTTCCTCAGCGAAACGACCTCGTCAGAGACGAGGTGGTGTTAAATGCGTTTCTTGGAGAACTATAATATCGGGAGCATAGGACGAGGCTAATAATTTAAGGTCATTTACTTTAGATCTAAGACTTCGACAGTTCCATTGTATAATGGTCGACGCGAAGATTACGTTTTATGGGGTTTAGAAGTGCCTTGTCCGCCGGTTTTAATTTTCTTTTTTGGGAGGGAGGTTCTCCTCTCCCTCGCTACCCAGGGGCCCTCCCATGGGTATTTGTTGGAGACAGTAAGTCTCCATGTCCTGAGCTCCTGCCAGGGAGACGCACAGGTGGAAGTATCTGTTCTCCAGAGAAAACAGACCAAACACAGGCGAAGTCCTAGCAGGAGTGCCCTGGACGAGAAGGTGCGATCCAGATTGTGATTTGGTATCATCCTCCTTTGAGCTGCTGCTTTTGCTGGGTTGATTCAGCAATTTGTTGAATTGTATTTTCAAATTCTTAATTGACTCATTAATTCCTTTAACCGTTTGCTTTAATTCAGCAATTTTCTTTATCCTTAGCTGCAAGTTCCTGATTGACTGACCATGTATTGCACTGGAAGTGTGTTGGTTGTACTGAAGCGTAGGAAGTATTGGGTTTGCTGGTCAAAACCTTCAACTTTCCTCTTGCCTCACGGTAACAACTCATGTCCTCTCATTATGCTAATATTCAGTCTCCTTCTTCAAGCTGCTGCACTCAGCAGATCCGATTGATGGGGACCTCCACAGTTAGCACACTTGGAGAGTTTTCTCAGTACAAGAGTGTCATGATTCCAGCACATTTACCGCAAGTAAATTTACTGAATCTTTATCATTGCATCTTAATGAGGTGTGTCCAATTTTTCGGCATCTATTACAGCGCATAGGTTTTCAAATAAGGTCGCACTTGGACACGTTCATATCCACTGTGACATACTCAGGAATTTACTCGAAGCAAAAGTCAAAAAAGCACAATCCGGTTTTTGTTCGTACATTCCCGTCTTTCTTGGTCATGCAGTTAACGTCCACTACGTTTGGTCTTCATATTTTCAGAATTTCGCTTCTTCCATTGTCCTCAAAATCCCTGCTAAAGATTACTCCCTTGCAGGTATTGGGGCCAATGGGATAGTTACTTTAACTTCAAATCATGAATCTTTCGTCAGTTTAAGCAGGTCCTTAATCTGGGAGTTGACTGACTTTACAAGGAGGCTACCATCTCGCAATTTTCCGGACAAAATCAAAATCGCCGTCCACTTGACCATCAAGGACCTTTTGATGATGAAGGGGCTCACATTCAAAAGCGATTGATTTCCATTCACGCATTTTGACAGTCAAAACCTTGCATTCTCTGGAGGGATTGAAAAAATCGTCGTTCTCGTTTGTCAGCAGTAGGGGTTCCGTTGTTCAAGGTCGCATGGGTCGTAAGGAGGTCATGGGTCGTCCCCCTCCTTGAGGAGGAGGAGGGGTAGCCGAGGAATCGATTCCAATGGGTATCGGACCAGTCCGACCCCTGGGCCCGTGCCCGTTGTCCTGAAGGGACCAGTTCCTTAACTATTGTTAATCAACCTAACAGCAATAGCTAAGAGAAGAGTGTGGCAGTTTTCCGTCCTCTACCCCCAATGGAAGCCTGGTTGCGTTCTCCAGTACCACAGAGAGGATCGAGTTATGTGGAAGACCACTCCTTACCGCCGAAACTTGCCTAGTGCGAAGGACGGTAAGTCGGTGCCCACCCCCAGGCGAAATACGGGAGCCCACAAGGGTACTCCGGTAGGCTCAGGGAAGTCACATGAAAGAGGAAAAATTTTAGAATGAAGGAAAAGTGCCCCAAAGGACGCCCCAGACTACTGGGCCTCCCTACCCAGGGGTCAATGCCCGTAAGGGCTACCCTGGTGTAGAAGAGAGCTGCGGGTCTGAGGTGGGGTGCTGATACGCTACTGTAGCTCGTGTCACCTGCAAAACAGAGCACTGAAGGTGCTGGCAAAGCACAAAATGTTCTGTAATTACAGGATTTTACTTAATTTATTTACTTAGAACTCAGGAAGCAAAAGCAGCGAGACGAGAGGCCCCGGGCTCCAGGGTAACTCTTGTGGCACAAGACTTTGAGTTTGTATTGCTCTGCGTTAGGAAAGGTGTTACTCATCAAAGAGTTCAAACACGAGTGCATGGCAACATTTTTTTTTTTTTTTTTTTTTTTTTGTTGGATTTCTTGGCTATCAACCAGCGGCATGTGGCCAAGGTTATTAAGCCAATGGATCCTATTTATTCTGTCAAATCTATGATAAGGTCATAAAGTTTTGTCTCCCTTAAAAAGTGATTACTTTACTATTATTTTTCATCATCTGATAAATATTTGTTTGTAAATCTTTATTTTTTAATGGAAAAAATTATTAATAGGTTGTCTTTATTGGCTGAGTATGGACATTTTAAAGTGGTTTATGTGTAGGGTGTTTACAGTGGGGCATGGGAGGGATTTCTTTTCTATGTAGGGAGTGAGGTGGGTGTAATCTGTAGCGTTGACCCTAAGCGGGCCAACACCACTCCTCCCTTCTTCTTCCTGTGGGCTGTGTCCCACAGTTCTATTGTGGTTTGTTTGATTTTGTGTGAGTTGGAGGTGGTCCACTCACTTTGCCACAGGAGATGAATTTTTGCTTTTATAAGAGACACAAAAACACCTGAGATCTGTACGGACTATGCTAAGGTCCAGATCGCCAGTTGACCCGGCTAATTTGTCAGCCTGCTCATTGCCATGGATACCAGAGTGGCCTGGTACCCATATTAGCTTGTTTTGATTTATTGGCACCATGTAGCTTACGAATGATATTACCCAGAAGTTCTTTTTTGGTGGTTTCTAATGATTTAATGGCTTTAAGTGAACTTAAGGAATCTGAAAAAATTACTATTCTATCGTGGGTCGTCGATAGTGCAAAATCAATGGCTTTATCAATGGCAAAAAGTTCAGCAAGAAAGATCGATGTATGATTCGGCAGTCCTGAACTTTAGTTCACATTCAGTCGACCATACACCCGCACCCACACACTCTTCTGTCTTGGAGCCGTCGGTATATATATGAAAAAAAGGGAGATGTTTAACAAGGATCTCTCTGAACCTCTGGCGTACCTCCACCTCCGGCGCCATGGCCTTAGCTGATGGAAGCCAGGCTTCCATGATGGAAAAATTGGGAGATTCCCATGGCGCTATATTTGACTGAACCAGGGTATCGATGGTAGAGAGATCTATACCGACTTTCTCGACGAGGTCGTGGAGTCTCGTGGCAAAGGGCCTAATGCCACTATTGCCATTAGGGTGGCTGGGGACTCGAGCCACCTTTGCGGCATAGCTCAAGGCTAACTGGCCGCGTCTGAGTCGGAGGGGAGGTACTCCTGACTCCACCTCAAGACGCTCGATCCGAGTGCACTTCAGGGCTCCAAGACACACACGCAAACAGGCATTCTGCACAGCATCCAAACCTTTCAAACTTGTTCTCGATGCCGAATCATACACGATTGACCCAAAATCTACTTTAGAACCTAATCAGGGCTTTATATACCATTAGCAAAGACGGGTCTATCAGCTCCCCATTTACTACCAGAAATGCACTTTAATAAATTTAGTGCTCTTTGACATTTATTCTTTAACTGACCAATGTGGTCTTTCCAATTAGTCTACTATCAAAAAGTTGACCTAAAAATTTAGCAGAATTTTGAATAGGTATTGGGTGGTGTCATAGAGTTAGCCTGATGTTCGGCTTTCTCCTACATGAAAAAAAAAAAAAAAACCAATACTCTTTCGAATGGAAAACTTAAAACCCCACTGGAGGCCCCAGTTATGAATCATATCCAGTGCCAATTGAATACGATTTGCTGAGAATTCTGCATTATTGCTGGAATGCCATAATGCACAATCATCAGCGTACAGTGGGGTATTTAAGATTCCGAGGAGGAGCTGGTAAGATGTCATTGATCATACATAGAAAAATGTTGGTGACAAGACACTTCCTTGTGGGACCCCGTTTGCCTGGACAAAATGTCCGAAAAAGTGACATTGTCGGAAAAAAAATTTGACAGCAAAAGTTCTGTCAGAAATGAAATTTTGAATAAAACAAGGCAAAATTTCCACGTAATCCAAAAGCATAAAGTTTTCTGAGTAGGCCATATCGCCATGTCATGTCGTAGGCTTTTTCTATATCTAAAAATACTGAAATCAAAAAATCTTTTTTGGCAATGGCCTCTTGAATATGACTGTCCAGCTTTACTAGCTGATCGAGAGTTTGGCGTCCCTTGCGGAAGCCGCACTGCTCGTCAACTAGTAAATTACGGAATTTTAAAAAAAAGCAATACCATGAAAACATTCGTTCCATGACCTTGCAAACAATTGTCAACCAAATTTGGGGGGTGGGGAGATGGCAATCTGGGATTACCCCCTTTTCAATAGGGGAATGAATGGGGGCAAATTTGCCATGATTTGGAAAAAAGTTGTTTTTCCAAATTTCTTGTACATTTCTAGCAACTTAATAGCATCTGATTAAGATGCTCAATCATCTCAATCAAATTCATCGGGGCCGGGGATGTTCCTCTACGGTTTCTGGGGCCGGGACAAGCTCATCCTGTGATTTTTATTGTAATCAAAGTCATCCCCGTGGAAAAAGTGAATTTTTTGCGCTCGCCTTTTCCCTTTGGGGTCAGGAAGGTGGATGGAAATTAGGGTGCTTGTAGAGGAACTGCCCCTTGGCGAGTGTTTAGCAATGTCCTAGGTAAATTTAAAATGTTACCCTTTTAAATGATTTTTTGTTTTTATAATGTTTTTTTTTATTGATTTTATAATAGGGGACCAAACCCTAAATTTTTGGGTTGTGTTTTTTTGGTAGAGAAAAAGCTCCCAGGGTCTTTTTTTGTTTGTCTTATTATTCCGAGCCCAGTTTTTGTTTTTGTTTGAATTGCAAAATTCTCATTGGATTTATTTTTGAAAACCCTGTAGCCTTTTTGCGCGGCACGCGCCCTGCGGAAATCTGGTGTCCACCAGGGAAAACTCTATGCTTAACGCTATCTGTCGAATTTTGGGAAAGGTAGCAATGTGCTTCTATAATAAAATTTGAATTTTTTACTTATCATCAATGGTTTCTCAAAAAGTTCGAGCTTGACGCCCCTTTGTGAAGGCGACCCTTGCTCGTTTTAGTTAAATTTAGGCGGAAGGCGTTCTAAAGTGTGATGAATATTTAATAAAATAGAGATGATCGCTTCCAACGAGTCGAATGTGTCCACAGCACTTGGCTGCTAGTGAAGAGACCGTGATAAGCAATAAAGCTCAAATTAGGGGATTATCGTCCCCCCGCGTCGGATACCACATTCGGGAAGGACTAGATCAGATCTTAAGCAACTTAACTACTTCTCCCCCACCTCCCCCGCGGGGAAACCCCCATAACGTATGATGAGCTTTAAAAAACCTAAAATTACTTTATTTGTGGCAGCTTTCCCTGGGGAGAAAAGACCCCATATAGGCTATCGCTGCATCAGGGGGGACAAAAAAGGGGAACTATAGCCAGAACTGCCATAATTTTTACTTTGCAGCGACAAATTCCAAAGTAGAAAAAAGCACTTCTGAAAAAAGGGAGGCTTTGGTGGAGTACATGGCGACCGCCCCACCCCTACCTCCGCCCTTTCCCGAATAAATGGTATTCCCCACGAAACGACCTTTTTAAGGAACGATTTTTGGTTAATGCGTTTCTTGGAAAAACATAATATGGGAGCATAGGGGGGTAAAATTTTAAGGCATTTACTTAGATCAAGACTTGACGTTCCTTGTAAAAGGGTCGACGCGAAGATTACTTTTTGGGGTTGGAATCCCTTGCCACCAGTTTTTTATCTTTTTTGGGAGGGAGACCCCTCCTCTCCCTGTTTCCGGGGACTCTTGGGAGGTTTGGAGACAGAAGCCTCCGTCCTGCACCTCCTGTGAGGGAGCGACTGACAGATTCGATTGTTCTCCACGAGAAACCGATCGCGACCCCGACGAACCCTCACAGGGTACCCCGGACGGAAAGGGGTGCGCCCCGGGACGTGTTTTCAAAACCCTCCTTTGAGTTTAGACTGGGTTATGCGTCATTTGAAAAACCTTTTTGGGTCTGAAATTTAATATTTAATTCTTTACCGTTTTTTTTAAGTTACAATTTCTTTACCTTGTGCAACTGTTGACTGACTTTACTTGCACTGGGGGTGGTTTTAGTTACTGTTTCACCCATAGGAAGTATCGGGTTGTGGTCAAATTCCACTTTCCCTCTAGCTTCAAAAAACAAAACTTCATGTTTTCTATATAGCTAATGTCTCGGTTTCTTTTCAGGAGCTACATCAGCAGACCGACTGTGGGGAACCCCCACAATTAGACATTTTGGAAACTGGGTAGTACATGTAATGGTGTCATGGGGTTCAGCACATTTTCGGCATACAAATTTACCGAGTCTTTTTCAATACTCTTTAAAGAGGTGGTCCGAATTTTTGGGTCATTTCAATGCTTGGCTTTTTTGGGTATAAGGGTTTTCTTGAACAGTTTTACCCCACAGACATATTCGGAATTTATTCAAAACAAAGGTCAAAAAAAACAGCCAGTTTTCGTTCGCACTTTCCCTCCTTTTGGGTTACAATGAACGTCCATACGTCTTGGGCCTTTTTGCCTTTAAAAATTTTACTTTTTCCCTCGTCCTCAAATCCCTGTAAAGATTTTTTCCCTTTTAAAGGTATTTGGGCCAATAGGAATATTACTTTAACCGAAGATATGAAATTTTCGTGTTAAAATAAATCCTTAAACTGGGATTGTATTTTATTTTACAAAAAGGTTTCCCTCTGCCCCAATTTTTTTGCAAAAAACAAAATCGCCGTCCCCTTTACCTCAAGGGCCTTTTTTTATGATAAGGGGGCACGTTCAAAAGCGATTGATTTTCATTCACGATTTTTCATTCCGAAAATTGATTCTGGGGGGATTTTTTAAAAAGGGGCTTCTGTTCTGCTTATGGGGGGTTCCCTTGTTCAGGGTCGATTTGTCTTAGATGGCATGATCGCCCTCCTCCTTGAGGAGGAGAAGGGGTAGCCGGGGGATTCCATCCTGGGCATCGGACCCGGGCCGACCCCTTTGCTTAAAACGTTTCTGAAGGGATTTAAAACCTTAACTTTTGGATCAACCTAACAGCAATGCTAAAAGAGAGTAAATCAGTATTTCGCCCCTACCCCCCAGGGAAGCCT
>NW_023658021.1:0-15000 GCF_015228065.2 Penaeus monodon
AAAGGAAATATGTATTTAAGAATGCTTAGAAATAGTAATCCAATATAATTCAGCTATACAAAATATTCAAGTGAAATCGCAGTTTTTTTTTTGTTTTGTTTTTTTACATTTCACATATATTGGATAATTTTGTAATATAAACATCATTTATGTGATTTATCTTAATAAAGTTATTTAAATGGACCAAGTCCGCCTATGTTGACAGGGCTACTATAGGCCCGCTCACTCTCGGGTGTGATCCTGCTACTGCACAACACGGGTGCTTTTGGCTACTGTGTTTCCCCCTGGCCCGGTTAACAACTCCTTAGTTAACCTGGACGTCCCTGGCTTCCTAAGGACGGCCATATTGATGCCGAGCTTAGTGCGGACACCCAGTCAACATGAGAAGTCCTGCAGCAGTGATCCCATCTTAAGCCATCTTACAGCCCAGGCCTCTGAGTCGCTGGATTACAGAGTCGAGCCACCAACCCCAGGCATTTTGGAATGGATAGTAATTCGTTTTACATAACAGCGTTTCTTTTTTCAATGGACAAAGGGCAGCTAATGAGGTTATGTGTGGTAACCTTACAAGATCCACTTAATATATTATACTAACTTAAGTGCAATTCGGTGGAAGCTTCAGTACTAGACAGTTTCAGTATTTTCTGTCACAGATATATGAGTATTCTCAAGTACTCATTGATTTATGAACTTTTATCAATATACCAGCAAATGTATTACCTATTCATCACTGACATGTAGGTATGCAAATTGCATTTTTACATGTACAAGCTCCACATACCACTAATCAGCATTGGCATATGTTGATAAAGTTACCACACATAACCCCACAAAAGGTGTTTTTTGCAGCTACCTCCCCCCTACCCCTTTGTCCAGGGAAAAGGAGACACTGTTATTCAAAACCATTTTAATATCCATATCAAAATGACTCGGAAGCCTGGGCTGTAGGGTGGGAATCACAGCTACATGTTTACTCGTGATGAAAAGACCGCACTGACCTATGGGCGCCCTTGGTAAGCAAGGGACGTCCAGATTGACTGAGTAAGTGTGAACCGGGCTCTTTTGTTTGCAAAGAGGCATTGTTCTGCAATGACTAAAGTGAAGCAACTAAGGGGTGTTAGATACAGCCACCCAGAATCAGTAAGGGCTATACAGCCTTTATACTTGTCTATTAGGGAATCTATAGAGGCGTAAACCAGGTGAGCAGAAAGATCTTGTTGAACGTAATGCGTTGCACCAGGGTAGGATTAATACAGTCGTCCTTAGACACAACTGTATTGAATGCAGGCTAAGGAATTGTTGATATGTATGATATGCATGCCTGTAGGAAAAAAAAAATAATAATAATAATTGAAGATGAACAATAATAAACTTACTTGGTATGCTGTACAGTAGCTGTATCTTCCCACTCAGATATCTCTATTCTATCATCATCAATAACGGTATGCTCATGTTTGAGCAGCCGTGGACCTCTCCACCATCCTTCGCCACTCAACTCGATCTGGCGCTTGTCTTTCCCACTTGTACCATCGACAGCCCGCAAAGATCTTTGATGTTGTCGCTCAGTCTTGTCTCGGTTTGCCTCTTCCTCTGTTTCCTATCACCATCCCTGTCAGAAATTTTTTCTCAATACTTTTACTTCTCATCAGATGACCAATAAACTTTAGTTTCCTTTTGTTCAAGATGTCCAACATCTTCATGTTAAATAGTATTCTGTGGAAAGGAAATGCCTTTAGAAGAATAAAATGGATTCAGCGTTAAAGCTACTAAATCTGGTTATACTAGGAAGGAGGCTAGGGACTGCTCACTCACGGGCGTGATTTCACTTATTGTGGGTGCTTTGGTTGTGCTGTGTCCCCGCCGGCCATACAAATTTCTCAGTCAACCTAGACGTCCCTTGCTTACAAGGGCGCCCGTATTGATGCCTAAATTAGCGCAGACACTTTGTCTCATGAGTAATCATGTAGCAGTGATTCTCACCTCAAGTCATCCCACAGCCGGATTATGGGGTCGAGCTACCAACCCCAGCCACCTTAAAATGCAACACGAAATAAAGCTGACTGCCATAAAGAATACTGTTGTATCTGTTGTAAATAATTGATCATTTACACACATATTTCTGCACTAGCTATCAGACTCATTATGCACTGAATATGCTAGCCATATACTAGTGATTTATTATATTACACACCATTATCAAGTAATAAAATAATTAAATTTATTAAATATTCTTTTGTCTAGATTTGTGCTTCAGTATTGTTTATGCATAGATCCTTGATAAATACACGTTACTTACCCAGATTAACCAATGCAGTTTTAGCTTATAAAAAAATATAGCATAAATTCACAGTTAACTCTCACCAGTGTCGTAATATTTAGGATACACACATGCAAGCACACACATATACTTATACTTTCATGCATGCACACATATGCATACACATACACCGTATACACATGTATATGGATATATATATATATATATATATATATATATATATATATATATATATATATATATATA
Organism: Penaeus monodon; assembly: GCF_015228065.2. NCBI lineage: Eukaryota > Metazoa > Arthropoda > Malacostraca > Decapoda > Penaeidae > Penaeus > Penaeus monodon. Next base: position 2,525 of record NW_023658021.1, read on the forward strand.
TATATGTGTGTGTTTATGCAAATGTTTTTGTGTGTATTCATATGTATATGTGTTTAAAACGCTTCTGATTACCGAATAAATAGTAGGAAAGAGATACTAGAAAAGTGTGCTTAGAAGAGGCATTCTGATTTCATTTCAAATATTTCTGGTAAAATCATTCCAATTTATGTACAAAAATGTATAGGAATTACGTATTAAACAAAATGTAATATGAGTTAACAGACAGCATCAGCTAAATATATTGTAATATAAAAGTACCAAGTCTAATTCTTTGGCAGGGCTTCTGCAGGCCGATACCTCCGGGCGTGATCCCACTACTGCTCAACACGGTACTTGTGTCCTGTTCACACCGTCTTAGCCAACCTGGATATCCAGGCTCCCAAGGACGCCCGTATTGATGCCGAGCTTAGTGCGGACACCAATCAACATGAGTAGTCTGCAGCAGTGATTCTCACCTCAAGCCATCCTACAACCCAGACCCCCGAGCCGCAGAGCCACCAAATCTATACCGAAGCTGTATTTAAGCATAGGGACTTCACATATGTTCAGCATATCATAGTCAGGTTGTCTTCACTCCTATGATTATTTTGCATAAAATATAATTATCGCGGCTGAAATGTGAAAGGACATCAGGTCAGAATGTATAGTAAGCATGAGTGACTCCATAGATCATGGACACTTTCACACATTGTTAAATCACTATTCTTTCCATATGTATATATAAAAAATCTAATGTAAACTGTCCATATACAATTTTCATAAACGAGATGTGGAAAGGTAAAGTAACTGTATCTTATTGTCATGAAAATGTCGAGATAAACATTTTAAAATAATTTCTTTTCAAAGAAGTACGTAAGATATATGAGTGTATGTTGCTTGTGAATGTGTTAGTTTTGTTATAATTATCCCAATTACGTATTGCTCTGCACCTTGGTGACTGGAAATGAGAAATCAGGATGGAACTGTAATTCATTGGAGGATATATGCAATGGATGGTGGATTTCATTGATGATTATGTTTAAATAGGAGGAAGACATTTATTCTTGTTGTTAAAAAGGAAATTATCATGCACCCTCCGTTGGCTGGGCTTGGAGGCTCGACTTTGTAATCCAGTGACTCGGAGGCCTGGGCTATAGTAACCATTTCATATAGCCAGATTTGGTTCGTTTGTCTTCCAACAATGTATAATTTTAAATCATAATCACCTCAATCATCAGCGATATCTATAATGATAACAGTAGTAGCAGACGTTTGTCTGAATAAGCATTTTTGAAATGAAAAAAAAGTAATTCTTTTACATCCCTGTATGAATATGCCTTAATTTTACACAGAAAGTTATGTTTCGTTGAAGTGAAATGGAATTCACATTAACATAGGCCTATATGAATATATATATATACACCTTTGCCCGGTTCACGCCTCAGCCAACCTGAACTTCCCTGGTTCTCCAAGGATGTCCATATTGAAGACCAGGCCTTCGGGTCGCCGGATTACAGATTCGAGTCATCAAGTCTAGCAGCTGTAAATTGCGATCCTGTGTAAACTTCGAAACCAAGAAGTAAGTTGCAGTATTGTTTTTCTATCATAAATGTCTCATTATCTAAGATAACACATTATTTTACGAACATTCTTCGATATATCAGCAAGTGTATCACATCCATGATCCACTCTCTGATATCTAACAGGATCGCAAAAACAGCATAAGATGCACTGGATACATTAAGACCTTTTTCAGATCATGTCACTGACATGGTAATCAATTAATTTTCAGTTAATGAATACTACATTCTACAAGATCACTGGTCTATTTTGTCAGAATTATAGCATAGGCTATATAGTATATAGTATATACTGCTATGCCAGTGGGTCTTTGTCTCTGTGCGAAACATGTGTTAACATGAAAAGGATGACCTGGGCATGTGTTAACATGAAGGGACTTGGGAAACATGACGCAACTGGCTGTGAGCGGAGGAACAAGCCAGGAGACAGAGTTGGGTGCTGCTCCTGTGAAGACCTCGTGTGTGCCCTTGTGACCTGATATACTTTGTGTTGCCCTGTTATAAGCTGTATCGTGCAGTGTGACATGCTGGTTTCCCCCTGTATTGTGCCTTTAGAAAAGTGTACGGGTAAATAACTTGTGTAAATAAAGGAAAGTGTCATTTTGTGTTTATTTCGTGCCCTGCCTCGCCACTTGGCGCTTCCCTTCGTGGTGTTCTGGACGCTGTGGTGCTCGGTGCCTCTTGGAGCTGTTCAGGTTCACGACCCTGTGGATAGCACGCCGTCTGCCTAGCCTGCCTTGTGTTGGTGGCAGAGAGACGAGGCGGTCGGCATAACAAATGGTGTCAGGAGTGGGATTGGTGTGCAGCTCAAGGGGCCAGTGGAGGCTCGTATTGGCGTGGGCAGCACGGTGCAGTGGCTGCTGGTGTATGTGGCGATCTGGACGAGCACTGTTTGCTGGGCCTTGACTACCTGACGCAGAGTAAGGCGTGTCGACCTTGGACGGAAGCTGGTGAGGGTGCACGGTGAAGATGTGCCCCTGCTTCCAGTGGTTGGCTGTGCAGAGGTAGTTACGGCTGAGCGACTGCACCTTGCCCCCAGGACAGAGTCTAGAATCCGGTGTCGACTATCAAGAGTGATGCGTGGAGTAGAGGGCCTCGTGGAACCCATCCAAAACCTGCAGCTGGCTGATGGCGTAGCGGTTGGGCGGAGCCTTGTTGGACCAGGGGAGGGGTTAGTTACAGTGTTGGTAGCTAACTTCTCCGAAGGTGCCAGTTGGTGCAAAGCTGGGCACTTGTGAGGAAGTGTGAGTGTCCAGAAGAGTCGTCGGGGAGCAAGGAGTTGGTGTGGGGCCGTTGCCTGACTTCCTCGAGGACTTGGCGCACCGGAGCGCCGCTAACCTGGCGGAGGTGCACCGACGAGTGCGTGGCAAGCTCAAGGTAGCCGGCCATGCCATGAAGGAGACCTATGACCGGCGCATGAGGGAAGTGAGGTACAACATAGGTGACAGAGTGTGGCTGCATAACCCGCGTCGGAAGCGAGGGCTCTCGCCGAAGCTACAGAGTCCCTGGAAGGGCATACGCGGTGGTAGCGGCCCTCTCTGATGTCACCTATCGAATTCGCAGAGGGCGAAAACGACCGTCGGTTGTCCACGTGGACCGGCTGTGGCGTTACCATGGGCCAGGAAGCTACTCCTGGGGCCATGGTGAAAAAGAAGATGACGTTAGCCCCAGTAGCGGCGATGAGGACGTGGCAGACGCTGACCGAGATGAGGACGAGCATTTGGACGGTGAGGGCGATGCAACAGACGTCAATGGTGACCATGACTCAGGTCTTGGGGCAGGGGATACCCCTATGGGTGCCACTGCCAATCTACCGCCGCCCACACCTCCTCCAGAGCGACCCCAGCGAGAGCGAAGAAAGCCGCGCTGGATGAAAGATTTTGTGTTTCTGAGAACTGATTTTCAATTACGGTTACTTTTGTTTGAAAGAATTTTGTTTGTTCCTGAGGACTAATTTTATTTAAATTTTCTGTAGTTTGTTTCAGGTTTAGGTATGTCAGAGCAGCTGGCTATGAGCGGAGGAACAAGCAGGAGACGGAGTGGGTGCTGCTCCTGTGAAGACCTCGTGTGTGCCCTTGTGAACTGATATACTTTGTGTTGCCCTGTTATAAGCTGTATCGTGCAGTGTGACATGCTGGTTTCCCCCTGTATTGTGCCTTTAGAAAAGTGTACGGGTAATAACTTGTGTAAATAAAGGAAAGACTGTAATTTGTGTTTATTTCGTGCCCTGCCTCGCCACTTGGCGCTTCCCTTCGTGGTGTTCTGGACGCTGTGGTGCTCGGTGCCTCTTGGAGCTGTTCAGTGTTCACGACCCTGTGGATAGCACGCCGTCTGCCTAGCCTGCCTTGTGTTGGTGGCAGAGAGACGAGGCGGTCGGCGTAACAATACGTACAAAAATATACTCAGTCATCCGGTTCAACCAAGACAGCATAAATATACCGTGAAACATGTGATCTGATTTAAATCACAGGGGCATCTGAGTGATTCACTATCAGTTCAAACTAAACTTTTTTTTTTGTTAATATTATTACATCTACACATCAATCTATTTGTTTTCTCAGCTTTTCAGTGGTATGTTTACTAAGATTTTAGAGTACTTTACTATAAGAGAAGGGCGTTAGTATAGATCAATATAAAGAATTAATAAGGATTACGTTACTAAGGTTTCTACACGTAACCCCAATTAAGGGTGTTTTTTTTCCCCTAGCTCCTTGAAAATAAACGCTGGTCTTTCAAACGATCTTACTATCCATTCCTAAATGGCTGAGGTTGGTGGCTCGACTCTGTAATCCGACTACTCAGAAGCCTGGGCTGTAGGATGGCTTGAGGTGGGTATCACTGCTACAGGCTTACTCGTGATGAAAAAGAATCCGCACTGACTTCTGCATCAATATGGACGCCCTTGGTTAGGTTAGATTAGGTTAGGGTAGGTTAGGTTAGGTAGGGACGTCCAGGTTGACTTAGCAAGTGTGAACTGGGCCAATGGTACAAATCACAGTCAAAATCGCCAGGTTCAATGTAAAATTGCGTTCAGGAATGAAAAGCCGTAGCAACCTTGCCAACATAATCAGAGTGTTAAAGGCTAATTCTGAATAGTTTATTGTCAAAATTTAGAAAATATTAACTTAATTATAGAACATGGAACCCTCATCTCGATAGCGTGCAGAGAAAGCTACGTCTAAAGCCCTCGATTTGGCATGCCAAAGGAAATATTTAATTTATGATTTTTTTTCCTTTGATGTTCACATATTTGTCTTTGTTTCACCTCTACCCCCCCCCCCTCTCTCTCTCTCTCTCTCTCTCTCTCTCTCTTGTTTTTATGGCGGTCTTTTCTCTCTTCCACCTGAGTGAACGTTAATACAGATTGTCTCATCTCCCACTCTTTCATCTCTTTCTGCTTGTCTCTGCTTTTCTCTGCACCACACCACATACATTTACGTACACACATGTGTATATATGTATGTGTGTGTGTTAATACTATATAAATATATATATGTATATATATATGTATATTTCTACATACGTACATATGTGTGTGTGTGAGTATATGTGGTGTGTGTGTGTGTGTGTGTGTGTGCGTGCACCTATCTATATATTTATCTATATGTGTATGTGATTGCTGGTATATACTTAGAAGCATATATATATGGGAGCAATATATAATATCTATATATATATATATATATATATATAATATATATATATATATATATATAATATCATGATTAGACACACATTTAAATATGCAATATATATATTATATAACTACACACACACAACAGTGTGAGTGTGTGTGTGTGTTATAAATGTCTGTGTAGTTATATATATAATATAATAAAATATATAATATATATATATTATTTTATATATATATATATATAATATATAAATATATTATAAAATATATAGATTATATATTATATATATAAAAATATATAAACGGTGTGGTGTGTGTGTGGTGTGTGTTGGTGGGGTTATGATAAATGCATAACAGTACCCCACCACTCATATAATAAAATATATATATATATATTATATATATATAATATATATATATATAATATAATAATATATAAATATAATAAAATATAATATAATATATATATATAATTATTATTATATATATTATACTATATGTGTGTGTTTATATTTCTTTATGTAGCTAAAGGTACATATCCTCTCCTCTCTTCTCTTTATCTATATCTCCCCTTTATTTTGTAATATATTTTGTAAAATGGCAGAAGATAAGAAAGAGAGAAAAGATATACATATCATATATATTTATTTGAAATATATGTGTAAAGGCTATAAAACACTCACACCGTTTATCTATTAAAAACACTAATCATATCATAATGAAAACTGCTAAAGATGATAATCTTATGCAATATATACATATATATATATATATAATATATATATTTTATATATATTATATATATATATACATATATATATAAAAATATATTACATTATACATATATGTATACATACCAGGAGAGATATAGATAAAGAGAAAGAGGAGAGGAAGAGTACCTTAACTACATATAAGAATATATAAACAACACACACCACAATAATTTGTGGTGTGTGGTGTAAATTATATATGTATATATATAATAATATAATATATATATATAAAATATATAAATATATATATATATGTAAAAAACTCACAATACAAAAACTAGATTTTTTATGTGGGAAATATATAAAATAAAATATATATATATATATTATATATATATATTTATTTTGTGGGTGTGTGTGTGTGTGTTTTGTGTGTGTGTGTGTGTGGTGTGTGTATATATATATATATAATATATATATGTATATAGTAAATATACACACACCACAACACACAACCACCACACACACACACACACACACACACACACACACACACACATATATATAAAATATATAATATAATTATAAATATAATAAAAATATATATATATACCCACAATAAAAAAATTTCTATTTTTTGTATTGTGAGTTTTTTTCATATATATATATACATATATATATATAATATATATATATATATAATATATATTATTAATTATATATATAAAATATACATATATATATAATATATATATATTATATATATATATATATATATTTTAATATATTATATAATATTATATACTATACATATATAATATATATAAGGAGAAAGAGAGAAAAGTATTATACGTATATATATTAATTATAATATATATATATATTATATAGATATATATATATATATTTATGTATATGTGTGTGTGTTGTGTGTGTGTGTGTGTGTGTGTGTGTTTTTGTGGTACTAAATTTCTAAGGGACACCAAATAATAGGATAATTAAAAATCTCTAAAATTTTTTATGCCTTTTTCCTTTTATCAGTCCTTTACATACGACCTGTCCCTGTGCTCAAATTTATATTAAGATACAGCTTATAGCTACATAAATACACGACGCTATATAGGAACATATAGGGTACTTTCTCAGTCGTTTGCATCAACTTTCAGCTTACTGAGAGTATCCCCGTGTATCGACTAAAGTGAGTACCTAAGGAGTATGATATGATACTATAATTCAATACCCAAAGGCTATATACTGTTATGTTTGCCCTTTAAAGCAATCTACAGAGTCTGTAAAACAGGAGAACTGAAGGCTGCTTCATTTCTTTAACTCGATGCTTGCAGCGGATCGGGATCAATACGACCGTCCTTGAGGACTCAGGAACGAGCTGTATGATTAAGGAAATGAAATATGTATGATATGCATACCCCATAGGAAAAGTTAATGATAACAAAAACATGTACAGTATTAAACGACTGTTATAATGTACAGTAATTATAGCGTATTACTTACTCGTCTATTTCTTTATGTATGGGATGATGGGTGAGGGAATGTCTGTAGAGAAATAAAATAACTTTAAACATTTAAAAAGGACTAAGTCTGGTTATGTTTGGGAAGGATGTACGGACTGCTCTCTCTCGGGCGTGATTCCACTTCTCATCATGGGTGCTTTTGGTTGTGTTGTGTCTTCGCCGGCCCGTACACACTTCCTCAGTCAACCGGACGTCCCCTTTCTTACCAAGGGCGCCCATATTGATGCCGAGGTTAGGCGGACACTTTGTCATCATGAGTAATCCCTAGCAGTGATTCTCACCTCAAACCACCTATAGCCCAGGCCTCCCCAGTCGCCGGATTACAGGGTCGACCACCAACCCCAGCCGCATTAAATTGCAACGCAAACTAAACTTAAATGTCACATAGATAAATTATCAGTTCTAAACATCTAATAACTAAAAAACATTCCCACTTCTACCTTCTACCGAACATGCTAGCTTGAAGGTCACAATTTTTTAAAACAAAAACACAACCAATATCATGTTTCATTACACATATGATAATATCATTAATTATTTTATCTAAATTGATACGCAGTGTTTCAACATTTTTTTGACATATGTTAATAGCGGATTTTCTAAAACATATTACTTGCACACATTAGCCAGTATAGTTTTAGCTTATGAAAAATATAAAACACAGTGCACAGTTAACTCTCACCAGTGTTGTAAAAATTCTGCATAGGATAATAATAAACATACACATACAGATACACACGTAACACAAGTATATACACACATACTATGCATTCATGCACAGACATGTATGTACATTCACACTCACACATATATAAGTATATGCATATATATCTTATATGTGTGAGTACGTATATACATTCGTGTGTTAATATGCTTCTGATTATCGAAGAAAACTGTAGAGAGGGGAAAATGTTTTGAAAGTGTGCCTCGAGAGTGTAATCCAGTTTCAAGTCAAATATACAATATTTTTTTATGGTAAAATCATCGCGAATACGTACAACAATGTACAGGAATTACATTTTTCATTTTCATATGCGTGTTTTAGACAAAAAAAAATCTTACGAGATAACAGCATTAATATGATTTCGTAAATATACCACTAAAAAAGGACCAAGTCTGCCTATGTTGACAGGGCTACTACAGGCCGCTCACTCTCGGGTGTGATCCCACTACTGCTCGACACGGGTGTTTTTGGCTGCTGGGTTTCCCCCCTGGCCCGGTTCACACCTCCTTAGTCAATCTGGACGTCTCTGGCTCCCCAAGGACGACCATACTGGTACCAAGCTTAGTGCGGACACCCAATCAACATGAGAAGTCCTGCAGCAGTGATCCCTCCTCAAGCCATCCTACAGCCCAAGCCTCCGAGTCGCCGGGATTACAGAGTCGAGCCACCGACCCCAGCCACTGTAATTCTGTACTGAAGCTATATTTGACTTCACATACATTCAGCAATTCATACTCGGGTTGTCAACCAGTCTTCGCTCCTAAGAGAGTTTTATCTATGCATCTGTTATAAACTATTACAGATGCATAGGGACAGTAAACATGAATAGCTCCACAGATCAAGGACACTTTTCACACATTTGGTAAATCATTATTCCATTCCATAGGAAATGTCTTAATGTAAACTGTAAATACACACTTTTTATAAATGCGATGCATAAAGGAGCTCTCAGTAATTGGTGTCTTATTGTTATGTAATTGTCAAGTTAAAGGGAAAAAGGGGAGGATAAAATTTTGTATGTAATTTCTTTACAAGGAGTACGTGTGGATATGTGTGTATGCTGTTTATGAATGTGTATGTTTTATTATAATTATCCCCAGTTAAGTATTGCTCTGCATCTTGGTGAATGGAAGTGAGAAATCAGGGATTAATTTGAGGACATAAATTATTATCTGTAATGGATAAGGGTTTCATCGCTGATTATTGTTCAAATGGGAGGAAAGACATTATAGTGGAAATGGAAACATCAAATGCTTTACTGTTAAAAAGGACGTTATCATCCATCGATCGTTGGCTGGGGTCGGTGGCTCGACTCTGTAATCCAGCGACATCGGAGGCCTGGGCTGTAGGACTTCTCATGTTGATTGGTGTCCGCACTAAGTTCGGCATCAATATGGCCGTCCTTGGGGAGCCAGAAAACGTCCATATTGACTAAGGAGGTGTGAACCGGGCCAGGGGGAAACTCAGCAACCAAAAGCACCCGTGTCGAGCAGTAGCGGGATCACACTCGAGAGTGAGCGGCCTGCAGTAGCCTTTCCAATATAGCCAGAATTTGCTCTTTTGCTTTTTTCGCTTCATCGAGCGCGGACCCCAGACGCTATAAAGTATAATCCTTCAGAACCATGAAGTCAGCTGTAGTATTGTTCCTGTCGTAAATGTTTAATTCATTTCACGTTCTCATTCATTTATGGAGTGTATCAGTCAATGCATCACACTTATTACCACTGATACATTTTAAAACATTAGATAGTAAATTGGTTATTACATGTGCAAATTCTATAGTTATGGATTTTATCTTTCGATGCTGTATTTGTTAAAAATGTAATGAAGTGGATTTTTTAACATGTTAAAAATCGTGTCACTGACTTGGTAATCAATCAATTTTCTGTTTATTAATACTGCACTCTACAGCATTATTCGTTTGTTATCAAAGATGTATTATAGGTTATATAGTATATGGCATATACATACATATGCATGTATATAAACAATATGTATGTGTGCACACTAGATATTTAAACTACACATAATTTTTCAGTTGATTTTATTAATATTAATATACTTGTTTTTATTTCTGTGTTTACTCAGATTGCAAAGCACTTTATGTGACAGAAGAAGCGGTAGTATGAATTAGCATAATGGATTAATACGAGGTATTTTCGTAGCCCGCCCCCCTCCTCCTCCCTCTCCGTCTATCCGGTGGGGAAAAGAAACTGTTATTCAAAATGATCTGTCATCCATTCCAAAATGGCTGGGTCGGTGGCTCGACTCTGTAACCGGCGACTCGGAAGCTTGGGCTGTGGGAGGCTTGAGGTGGGGATCACTGCTACAGGATTACTCGTAATATAAAAGAATCCGCACTGATCTCGGCTTCAATATGGACGCCCTTGGTAAGCAAGGACGTCCAGGTTGACTGAGCAAGTGTGAACCGGCCAATGGTACAAATTACAGTCAAAATCGCCCAGGTTGAAAGTAAAATTGCGTCCAGGTGTGAGAAGTCTGTAGCATCCTTACCAATATAATCAGACTTAGTCCTTTTCATTTATAAGCAGGTTATTGTAAAAACTTTGGGAAATATCGACACCTGATTATGGAGCACACGCCTATTATCTGAATAAATTACAGAGAAGGCTGCATCCGTAAGTACTTAAAATTCACATCCCATGAAATTTTTATATATATACAAAATGGTTCTGTTTCTGTACTTATTTCACGTTTGCCTCTCTCCCTCTCTCCGGTTTCTCTGCCCGCTTACAGTCTCTCTTTGCCTCCTCTCTCTATATATATATATAAGCATAATATATACTTATATATATATCCATATATATATATATATATATATAAAATATATATATTATATATATATTATATATATATATATAATATATACATATATAATATATATATATTATATATATATATTATATATATAATATATATATATATATATATATATATATATATATATATAATATAATGGGGAGTGAGTAAAATTAATGGAAACAGTATCAACAAAAAGTATCTCTTTATCTCTTCACTTTTATTTATATACATATTCCATCTATCAACTTGTTATAGCGTGTGTGTGTGTGTGTGTGTAAAAGATAGAAAAAAGTATTAGCTTTCTTTTCTGTCTCTTCCCCTCTACTTATATTACATATTCATCTATCACTCTCGTTTTGTGTGTGTGTGTGTGTTTTGCATGCATGTACTCGTGCGTAAAAAATATAGTATTGTTCACATCTGTAATATATGTGTGTGTGTGTGTGTGTGTATGTGCGTGTGGTACTGAAGCTAGGATAACCAGGTAAATCTGTTTATTCGAACTAACAGACAAATTTTTATAAGGTAGGTAATAGCTTATCCAGTTCTGACCATTGATGAATCTGTAAGTGAATTTCTTCGATCTTTACATTTTCCTGATTTTCATTTTCCAAATCATCACATTTTATTATTTGGATGAAAAGGAAAACATAAATCAATTCGTGATTATGTAAGCTAAAAAAACATAAACTACTACGCGAGAAACTGTACTTACAAATATAATTTAGATACACATCATAAAGGTGGTGTTGGTGCTTGACTTTGGGAACCGGTGACACAGAAGGGGGCTGTAGAATGGCATGAGGTGGGATCACAGCTGTAGGACTGTCATGTTAACTGGGTGTCCATTGGAATCAAATTGGGCATCCTCGAGGTGCCAGGACGTCCGGGTTAAACTAAGGATGTGTGAACCGGGCCAGGGGGAACCTAGCAGCCAAATGCACCCATGTGGAACAGTAGTGGGAAATCCCTGAGAGTGAGTGGCCTGCAGTACCCCTTTTTGACCAGCTGGACGGTTATCCCTTATAACTGTATGGATACAAGACGCCTTATAGAAATATCGCATCTGAAAATTTTCTCAACCACCTTGTATCTCCTTTTTTGCTACACAGTATCTTTGGAACGCGATGCCATTCATTATTCAAAGCCCATATATTTTAATGTTATCTTTAACACGATGTGGTACAGAGTCGAATCAATACGGCTATCCTTAAGGACTTCACGATCATGCATGCGATAAAGCAAATGTTAATAAGTATAATATGCATGCCTGTATGAGCAAGCAATGATAACGGAATATGAACAGTAATAAACGCACCTGATATAATGTATAGTAGTAAAATCGAATTATTTGAGCATACTTTTCAGACTTATACATACCAGACACATCATGTAAATGTTGCCTAGCCTTGGGTGTCAGTAATTCATGTATCACACACCCATGTTTTATAGTCTATATAAGTTCAATTATTATATGTTTTTATCTAA
>NW_023658021.1:20000-30000 GCF_015228065.2 Penaeus monodon
CATAGGTGCTTTTAGTTGTGTTGTGTCTTCGCTAGCCCGTAAAGACTTGCTCAGTCAACTTGGACGTCCTTTGCTTACCAAGGGCGCCCATATTGATGCCGAGGTTACTGAGGACACTTGTCATCCGAGTGGCCGGATTGCAGGGTCTGGCCACCAAAACCCAGCCGTTATAAGATGCAAACGCAAAATTTACTTGAATGTCTTAAAATGAAGTAGGTTTCTTTGTTGTAAAATCGAATTTTCTATGAATACATTCCACTTCTACTACCAGACACATCATACACCGTGTATCCTAGCCTTGGGTGTCAGCAATTCATTGTATCACACACCCATTAAAAAGTTTGTATAACCTATTTAAGTTCAGTTATATATATCGTCTAAATTACTTATGAAGCGCTTTAGCGTTTGTTTCTTCATAGGTTTTTGGTATAACACAATATCTCTCACCAGTGATGTAAAAGTAATTAATAAGATAGCTACAGATACATACACTAAAGATATACACACACACATATATATGTACATGCAAGCACAATGTCCATACATAGACACGCAAAACACACAAATATATGCACACACACATGCATATATATCTATATATATATATATAATATATATATAAGAAAAGAGAGAGAGAAGAGAGAGAGAGATGAGAGAGAGAGAGAGAGAGAGAGAGAGAGAGAGAGAGAGAGAGTTTGCGAGACTTTTACGAGAAAAACGCATTAATGTAACATCGCTAAATATGCTGTTGTATAAAAGGACCAAGTCTGCCTATGTTGACAGTGCTATTGCAGGCCGCTCACTCTCACTACTGCTCGACACGGGTGCTTTTGGCTGCTGGGTTTCCCCCCTGGTCCGGTTCACACCTCCTTAGTCAACCTGGACGTCTCTGGCTCCTCAAGACCGCCCATACTGATACCAAGCTTAGTGCGGACACCCGGATCACAATCGAGAGTGAGCAACCTACAGTATCCTTTCCAATATAACCAGACTTGGCTCTTTTGCTTTTTCGCTGGATTACAGAGTCAAGCCGCGAACCCCATCCGCTATAAAGTGCCATCCGGTGTAAACTTCAGTACCATGAAGACAGTGCAGTATTGTTTTCTGTCGTAAATATCTCATTCATATCACGTTCTCATTTATGGACTGTATCCAATGTATCACACCTATTAATCACTGATACATTTTCTAACATCAAGAAAATTTATTATATTTAAAAACTCTGCAGTTACGGATCTCATCTTTTAATGTTACATTTGTCTCAAATGTAGTTAAGCGGACCGCAAAAATAATGCAAGTGCCATACAAAATGTCAAAAAACTTTTTAGATCATTTCATTGATGTGGTAATCAACCAATTTTCGGTTTATCAATACTACAATTTACAGGGTTATCAAAAGTATATTACAGGTTATATAGCATATAGTATATACATGCATACACATATATGTAAAAAAAAAAATGTATCTGTGCGTACTAAGTACTCAAATTACACATTTTTTCCGTTAATTTTTATTACAACTACACATTAATATACAGGGTGTTTTTCATAGCCCCCCCCCCCATAGCCGGGGAGGAAAAGGAACTGTTATTCAAAAACGATCTACTATCAATCCCAAAATGGCTGGGGGTTGTAGCTCGACTCTGTAATCCGGCGACTCGGAGGCTGGGCTGTAGGATGGCTTGAGGTGGGGATCACTGCTCAGGACTTCTCATGTTGATTGGGTGTCCGCACTAAGCACGACATCAATATGACCGACTCTGGGGAGCCAGAGACGTCCAGGTTGACTAAGGAGTGTGAACCGGGCCAGGGGGAAACCCAGCAGCCAAAGCACCCGTGTCGAGCAGTGGGTGGGACCACACTCGAGAGTGAGCGGCCTGCAGTAGCCTTTCCAATATAGCCAGACTTGGCTCTTTTGCTTTTTCGCAGTCAAGCCGCAAACCCCATCCCGCTATAAAGTGCAATCCAGTGGAAACTTCAGTACCATGAAGACAGTTGCAGTATTGTTTTCTGTCGTAAATATCTTATTCATATCACGTTCTCATTATGGACTGTATCCATTATATCACACCTATTAATCACTGATACATTTTCTAACATCTAGAAAATGGTTTATTATATTTGTAAACTCTAAAATTACGGATTTCATTTTTTAATGGTACATTTGTCTAAAATGTAGTTAAGTGGACCGCAAAAATAAACAAGTGCCATACAAAATGTTAAAAACTTTTAGATCATGTCACTGATGTGGTAATAACCAATTTCTGTTTATCAATATTAGCTTACAGGGTTATCAAAAGTGTATTATAGGTTATATAGCATATAGTGTGTACATGCGTACACATATATGTAAAAAAATGTATATGTGCATACTAAGTATTCAAATTACACATTTTCCTTTTAATTTTATTACAACTACACATTAATATGCTTGTTTTTAATTATGTGCTTACTCAGATTTCAAAGTACTTTATCATGACAGATAAATGATAAATGAGCATAATGGATTAATACAAAGTGTTTTTCGTAGCCCCCCACCCCCATCCCCAATTTATCCGGGGAGGAAAAGAAAACTGTTATTCAAAACGATCTTACTTTCCATCCAAAAGGCTGGGGTTGGTGGCTCGACTCTGTAATCCGGCGACTCGGAAGCTTGGACTGTAGGATGGCTTGAGGTGGGGATCACTGCTACAGGCTTACTCGTGATCAAATATATCCGCACTGACCTCGGCATCAATATGGACGCCCTTGGTAATCAAGGGACATCCAGGCTGACTGAGCAAGTGTGAACCGGGCAATGGTACAAATCACAGTCAAAATCGCCCAGGGTTGAATGTAAAATTGCGTCCAGGAGTGAGAAGTCTGTAGCAGCCTTGCTAACATAACCAGACTTGGTCCTTTTAAAGCTTAATTCCTTAATTCCTTGATAATTTATTGTCCCCTAACTACGGGACACGGAACTATTATCTGAATAAATTATAGGAAAGGCTTCGTCTGTAGGTGCTCGATTTCACATGACAAAGTCCTCGAAAATATGTACATAATTTATGGATTTATCTCATGATATCTATATTGCCTGCCTCTCTTTCTTTCTCTCTCTCTCTCTGTTCCACCTGAATGCAGACTGTCTCATCTCTTCTCTTTGTCTCTCTGTGTATCTCATTTTGTCTTTCTTCTCTCTCTACACACACGCACACTCAGATATATGTGTGTGTGTGTGAATGTATGGGTATATATATATGTATATATATATGTGATTGTGAGTATATATATTTATATACCTATGTACGGATGGATATATATATATATATATTATATATATATATATATAATATATATATATATATATATACATATATATATATATATATATATATATATATATATATATGCATATATAATTTACAAATATGTAACTACACAGACATATATATGTATATGTGTGTTTGTGGGTGTGTGTATGTGTCTATATATTTTTGTATATACAAATATTCATATATGTATATATAAGTACTAACTTCACTCTCTTTTCTCTTTATCTATCTCTCTCTCTCTCTGTCCCTTTCTCGCATATATGTATACATATATAGGTATGCATGCATATACATATATCGATTATACCTAATATATATATATAATATATATATATAGAGAGAGATGTGTGTGTTAAATATATGGGAAACACTGCTGCTAGGACTTCTCACGTTGACTGGGAATAAGTATGGCCTTCTGGGAATAAGTATGGCCTTCCTTGGGAGGCCAGATCCAACTTGACCAAGGAAGTGTGAACCAGGCCTGGGGGGAAACCTAGCCAAAAACATTCGTGTCGACCCGTAGTGTTGATCACGCGCGAGAGTGGGCGGCTTGTCTGAACAGGTAGACTTTGTCCTTTTATCCATTCACAAGGTAACTTATAGTTGTATATAAACATATCACCATATATGAATCTAATGTGTTTATTTTCTCAAAAACACTTGTAACTTCTTTTCTGCTTACAAACAGCTCTAACCAAACTATGCCAGCCTTCCCCAACCCTGGGTCGCGAACGCCAATAGTTCTTCTTGGCGTCGTCAAAACTTCAAAATATCAGAGGTGATCAACTTCTCAATTTTGAGATGCTTTCATCATATACGTAGTGTTGTTCCTCTTTGCCACAACTTATTTTTGTGACTCAGGGTTTGCAGCTGTAACCTTAGAGCACCTTTCTGACACGGGCGTTTATTATGTTTTTCCTTTCTTTTACAGCCAACAGTATATGATACAAGCCTATACATTGTAGATTGGGGTCGCCATCATGTCTAGAGGAGCATGCTTGGGAACCATTGGTTTACGCAGAGTATCCCTGTGCATTGAATAAAAGGGTATACCTAAGGAGTGTGACATGATTCTGTAATTCAGTACTTAAAGGTTTTATACTGTTTATGCATGTCCTTTTAAGTAATCTACAAAGGCTGTAAAACAGGTGAACTTAAGGGCTTGTTTCAGTTCTTTCTTGCTTGCACCGGGATCGGGATCAATACGGCCGTCCTTAAGGACTCACGAACATGCAGGCTAAGGAAATGTTAATATGTATGATATGCGTGTCTGAATGAGTAATGCAATTATAACGGAATATGAGCAGTAATAAATGCACCTGATATGATGTATAGTAATTGTAATTCTGTTTTATAATATCGTGAGAGGAAGTGGCTTTAGAAAAATAAAAATGTAAAGACTAAGTCCGATTATGTTCGTATATATACATACATATATATATATATATATATATATATATATATATATACATATATAAATTGTGCGTGTATATATGTATATACATATACATATATATATATATATATGTATATATGTATATATACATATATATATGTAATGATACATGCACTAGCAGTGTAATTATGCATCTGTTTATGTATTTCTTTATGAGTATGTGTAAGTTTTATAGCATTTTACATATATATTAAATAGATGCATGTAATATGTACTTCTCTATATGTTTGCCACTCTCTCTTGTTGAATATATATATATATATATATATATATATATATATATATATATATATATATATATATATATATATATATATATATATATATATATATATACTCAAATAAATATGGATATTTAAAATGTCTATATTTTTTATACCTTTATCCTTTGTCAGCCCTTTCATACTACCCATACTTGTACTCAAATTTATATTAATATACACCGCATCACGCTTGGGGTCGATGGCTCGACTCGGAGGCTTGGGCTATAGGATGGCTTGAGGTGGTGATCTCAATAAAGATAAATAAATAAATAAATAAATAAATATATTATATAGTATCCTGTTTTATAATATCGTGAGAAGAAGTGGCCTAAGAAAAATAAAGATAAAAGGGCTAAGTCTGATTATGTTGGCAAGGTTGCTACGGACTGCTCACTCCCGGGCGTCATTCCACTTTCATCATGGGTGCTTTTGGGTGATGTCATTTTGGTTGTGTTGTGTCTTCGCCGGCCCGTACACACTTCCTCATTCAACCTAACGTCCCTTGCTTACCAAGGGCGCCCATACTGATGTCGAGGTTAGTGCGGACACTTTGTCATCATTAGTAATCCTTTGGCAGTGATTCTCACCTCAATTCATCCTATGGCCCAGGCCTCCGAGTCGTTGGATTACAGGATCGAGCCACCAACCCCAGCCGTTATAAAATGCAATGCAAAATAGAGTTGAATGTCTTAAAATGAATAGGTTTCTTCTCTGTTGTAAATCAAATTATGCATACTTTTCCACTTCTTCCTACAGCCACAGCATGCACAGTGTATCCTAGCCTTGGGTGTCAGCAATTCATTGTATCACACACCCATTTATAGCCTACATAAGCTCAATTATATGCTATTTTATCTAAATTCCTTATGTAGCGCTTCAACATCTTTTTCTTCATAGGTTTTTGAAAGAGGATTTCATGTGGTTTTCAAAACACGTTACATAGTTTTAGTTCATAAAAAAATATAACATTTTACATCACCAGCGATGTAAAAATAATTAATAAGATATACACGCACAGATATATATGTACATGTCAGCATATGTCCATACACATCATTCACGCAAACACACTAATATATGCACACACATACATACATACATATATATGGTATTTAGTCGTGAAGTCTCGCAAATTATATTATATATATAATATATATATATATATATAATATATATGTATAATATATATATATATAATATATATATATATGTATATATATATATATATATATATATTTGCGTGACTTTACGACTAAAACACCATTAATGTGACTTCGTTAAATACACTGTTGTATAAAAGGACCAAGTCTGCCTATGTGACAGGGCTACTGCAAGCCGCTCACTCTTGAGTGTAATCCCACTACTGCTCGACACGAATGCTTTTGGCTGCTGGGTTTCCCCCCTGGCCCGGTTCACACCTCCTTAGTCAACCTGGATGTCTCTGGCTCCCCAAGGTCGCCCATATTGATGCCAAGCTTAGTGCGGACACCCAATCAACATGAGAAGTCCTGCAGCAGTGATCCCCACATCAAGCCATCCTACAGCCCAGGCCTCCGAGTCGCCGGATTATAGAGTCGAGCCACCAACCCCAGCCACTGCAACTCTGTTCTCAAGCTGTATTTGACTTCACATATAGTCTCGAGTAGTCAACCAGGCTTCGCTTCTTAAATAGTCGAAACCACCGACCCAGCCAACGGTCGATGCATGATAACGTCATTTTTAATAGTAAAGCATATGATAACATTTCCACTTCTAATATAATGTCTTTTCTACCAGTTGAACAGAATCAGCAATGAAACCCATTATCCATTACATATAATCATTATGTCCTCAAATCAGTCATAATTTAATCCCTGATTTCTCACTTCCATTCACCAAGGTACAGAGCAATACTTAATTGGGATGATTACAAATAAACACATTCATAAACAGTATGCACATATATATCCACATGTACTCCTTTTAAAGAAAATTCATACAAAATGTTTGTCCCCCTTTTTGCCCCTTTAATTGACAATTTCATAACAATAAGATACAATTACTGAGAGCTTCTTTCTATATCTCGTGTTTAGAAAGTGTGCACTTTTACATTAAGAGATATCTACACATACGGAATGGAATAATAATTTAACAAAGTGTGAAAAGTGTCCATTATCCGTGAAAGGCACTCCTGTTTACTGTCCGTTCTCAATACTAATCTTCTCCTTAACGTGAGGTCATTTCACCATTCCATCTGCGACAGTTATATCTGAAGCATAGGTTAGACTATTTAAGAAGCGAAGCCTGATGACTACCCGAGAATATATGTGAAGTCAAATACAGATTCAGATCAAAGTTACAGTGGCGGGGTTGGTGGCTCGACTCTGTAATCCGGCAACTCGGAGCCTGGGCGTAGGATGGCTTGAGGAGGGGATCACTGCTGCAGGACTTCTCATGTTGATTGGGTGTCCGCACTAAGCCCGGCATCAATATGGCCGCCTCTGGGGAGCCAGGGACGTCCAGGTTGACTAAGGAGGTGTGAACCGGGCCAGGGGGGAAACCCAGCAGCCAAAAGCACCCGTGTCGAGCAGTAGTGGGATCACACTCGAGAGTGAGCAGCTTACAGTAGCCTTTCCAGTATAGCTAGACTTGGCTCTTTTGCTTTTTCGCTGGATTACCCCAGCCACTATAAAGTGCAATCCAGTGGAAACTTCAGTACCATGAAGTCATTGCAGTATTGTTTTCTGTAGTGAATATCTCATTCATATCACGTTCTCGTTAATTTATGGACTGTATCCAATGTAGCACACCTATTTATCACTAATACATTTTCTAACATCTAAATATGTAATTGGTTCATTACATAAGTAAACAACAGTTACGGATTTTATTTTTAATGTTGAAATCATGTCACTGAGGTGGTAGTCAACCACTTTTCTGGTTATCGATGCTACGCACTAGCATTGTATATATTACATAGCCTATAATATATGTATACATATATGTTAAAAAAAAATTATGTGTGCATATTAAGTATTCAATTTACAAAAAAAAAAAAAAATCCGTTTTTTATTACAACTACACATTAATATACTTGTTTTTAATTATGTGTTTACTCAGATGCGAGCAATACTTAATTGGGTTAATTACAATAAAAACAAAAACATTCATAAATAGCGTACCTATATATATTCAAAATTATTCCTTTTAAAGAAAATTTATACAAAATGTTTATCTCACTTTTTGCCCTTTTAACTTGACAATTTCATAACAATAAGATACAATTACTGAGAGCTTTCTACATCTCATATTTAAAAAGTGTGCACTTACATTTTACATTAAGAGATATCTACACATACGGAATGGAATAATGATTAAACAAAGTGTGAAAAGTATCCATTATCCGTGATGCATAGATGAGACTATTTAAGAAGCGAAGCCTGATTGACTACCCGAGAATATATGTGAAGTCAAAAAACAGATTCAGCTTCAGAGTTACAGTGGCTGGGGTTGTGGCTCGACTCTGTAATCCGGCGACTCGGAGGCCTGGGCTGTAGGATGGCTTGAGGAGGGGATCACTGCTGCAGGACTTCTCATGTTGATTGGGTGTCCGCACTAAGCTCGGCATCAATATGGCCGACTCTGGGGAGCCAGAGACGTCCAGGTTGACTAAGAAGGTGTGAACCGGGCCAGGGGGAAAACCCGCAGCCAAAAGCACCCGTGTCGAGCAGTGGTGGGACTACACTCGAGAGTGAGCGGCCTGCAGTGTTTTCCAATATAGCCAGACTTGGCTCTTTGCTTTTCGTAGAGTCAAGCCGAAAAACCCCATCCGCTATAAAGTGCAATCCAGTGGAAACCCATGAAGACAGTTGCAGTATTGTTTCCTGTCGTAAATCTTATTCATATAAACGTCTCATTTATGGACTGTATCCAATATATCTCACCTATCAATCACTGATCATTTTCTAACATCTAGAAAATTGGTTTTTTATATTATATTATTTATTATATTTGTAAACTCTAAAATTACGGATTTCATCTTTTAATGGTACTTTGTCTAAAATGTAGTTAAGTGGACCGCAAAAATAATACAAAATGCCATACAAAATGTTTAAACTTTTTAGATCATGTCACTGATGTGGTAATTAACCAATTTCTGTTTATCAATATTAGCTTACAGGGTTATCAAAAGTGTATTTTAGGTTATATAGCATATAGTGTTTTACAAAGCATACACATATATGTAAAAAAAATGTATATGTGCAAAACTAAGTATTCAAATTACACATTTTTTCTGTTACTTTTATTACAACTACACATTAATATGCTTGTTTTTAAACAGGGGCTTACTCAGATTTTAAAGCACTTTATCATGACAGAACAGACGGTAATATAAATGAGCATAATGGATTAATACAAGTGTTTTCCGTAGCCCCCACCCCCATCCCCAATTTATCCGGGGAGGAAAAGAAACCCGTTATTCAAAACGATCTTGCTTTCCATCCCAAAATGGCTGGGGTTGGTGGCTCGACTCTGTAATCCGGCGACTCGGAAGCTTGGACTGAAGGATGGCTTGAGGTGGGGATCACTGCTACAGGCTTACTCGTGATCAAATATATCCGCACTGACCTCGGCATAATATGGACGCCTTGGTAATCAAGGGACATCCAGGCTGACTGAGCAAGTGTGAACCGGGCCAATGGTACAAAATCACAGTCAAAATCGCCCAGGTTGAATGTAAAATTGCGTCCAGGAGTGAGAAGTCTGTAGCAGCCTTGCTAACATAACCAGACTTGGTCCTTTTAAAGCTTAATTCCTTAATTCCTTGATAATTTATTGTCCCCTAACTACGGGACACGGAACTATTATCTGAATAAATTATAGGAAAGGCTTCGTCTGTAGGTGCTCGATTTCACATGACAAAGTCCTCGAAAATATGTACATAATTTATGGATTTTATCTCATGATATCTATTATTGCCTGCCTCT
>NW_023658021.1:35000-90667 GCF_015228065.2 Penaeus monodon
CATACGGAAAGAATAATGATTAAACAATGTGAAAAGTGTCCATTATCCGTGAAGGCACTCCTTTTACTGTCGTTCAATACTAATCTCTTAACGTGAGGTCATTTCACATTTCACTGCGACAGTTTATCTGATGCATAGATGAGACTATTTAAGAAGCGAAGCCTGATTGACTACCCAAAAATATATGTGAAGTCAAATGCAGTTCAGCTTCAGAGTTACAGTGGCTGGGGTTGGTGGCTCGACTCTGTAATCCGGCGACTCGGAGGCCTGGGCTGTAGGATGGCTTTGAGGTGGGGATCACTGCTGCAGGACTTCTCATGTTGATTGGGTGTCCGCACTAAGCCGGCATCAATATGGCCGACTCTGGGGAGCCAGAGACGTCCAGGTTGACTAAGGGGTGTGAACCGGGCCAGGGGGGAAACCCAGCAGCCAAAAGCACCCGTGTCGAGCAGTGGTGGGACCACACTCGAGAGTGAGCGGCCTGCAGTAGCCTTTCCAATATAGCCAGACTTGGCTCTTTTGCTTTTTCGCAGAGTCAAGCCGCAAACCCCATCCGTTATAAAGTGCAATCCAGTGGAAGCCATGAAGACAGTTGCAGTATTGTTTTCCTGTCGTAAATTTTCTTATTCATATCACGTTCTCATTTTTGGACTGTATCCAATATATCACACCTATTAATCACTGATACATTTCTAAAAATCTAGAAAATTGGTTTATTATATTTGTAAACTCCAAAATTATGGATTTCATCTTTTAATGGTACATTTGTCTAAAATGTAGTTAAGTGGACCGCAAAAATAATACAAGTGCCATACAAAATGTTAAAACTTTTTAGATCATGTCACTGATGTGATAATTAACCAATTTTCTGTTTATCAATATTAGCTTACAGGGTTATCAAAAATGTATTATAGGTTATATAGCATATAGTGTGTACATGCATACACATATATGTAAAAAAATGTATATGTGCATACTAAGTATTCAAATTACACATTTTTTCTATTAATTTTATTACAACTACACATTAATATGCTTTTTTTTAATTATGTGCTTACTCAGATTTCAAAGCACTTTATCATGACAGAAGAAAGGTAATATAAATGAGCATAATGGATTAATACAAGTGTTTTTCGTAGCCCCACCCCCCATCCCCAATTTATCCGGAAGGAAAAGAAACTGTTATTCAAAACGATCTTGCTTTCCATCCCAAAATGGCTGGGGTTGGTGGCTCGACTCTGTAATCCGGCGACTCGGAAGCTTGGACTGAAGGATGGCTTGAGGTGGGGATCACTGCTACAGGCTTACTCGTGATCAAAATATATCCGCACTGACCTCGGCATCAATATGGACGCCCTTGGTAATCAAGGGACATCCAGGCTGACTGAGCAAGTGTGAACCGGGCCAATGGTACAAATCACAGTCAAAATCGCCCAGGTTGAATGTAAAATTGCGTCCAGGAGTGAGAAGTCTGTAGCAGCCTTGCTAACATAACCAGACTTGGTCCTTTTAAAGCTTAATTCCTTAATTCCTTGATAATTTATTGTCCCCTAACTACGGGACACGGAACTATTATCTGAATAAATTATAGGAAAGGCTTCGTCTGTAGGTGCTCGATTTCACATGACAAAGTCCTCGAAAATATGTACATAATTTATGGATTTTATCTCATGATATCTATTATTGCCTGCCTCTCTTTCTTTCTCTCTCTCTCTCTGTTCCACCTGAATGCAGACTGTCTCATCTCTTTCTCTTTGTCTCTCTGTGTATCTCATTTTGTCTTTCTTCTCTCTCTACACCACGCACACTCAGATATATGTGTGTGTATTTGAATGTATGGGTTTTATATATATGTATATATATATGTGATTGTGAGTATATATATTTATATACCTATGTACGGATGGATATATATATATATATATATATATATATAATATATATATACATATTATATATATATATATATATAATATATATATTATATATATGCATATATAATTTACAAATTGTAACTACACAGACATATATATGTATATGTGTGTTTGTGGGTGTGTGTATGTGTCTATATATTTTTGTATATACAAATATTCATATATGTATATATAAGTACTAACTTCACTCTCTTTCTCTTTATCTATCTCTCTCTCTCTCTGTCCCTTTCTCGCATATATGTATACATATATAGGTATGCATGCATATACATATATCGATTATACCTAATATATATATATAATAATATTATATAGAGAGAGAGATGTGTGGTTAAATATATGGGAAACACTGCTGCTAGGACTTCTCACGTGACTGGGAATAAGTATGGCCTTCTGGGAATAAGTATGGCCTTCCTTGGGAGGCCAGATCCAACTTGACCAAGGAAGTGTGAACCCGGCCTGGGGGGAAAACCCAGCCAAAAACATTCGTGTCGACCCGTAGTGTTGATCACGCGCGAGAGTGGGCGGCCTTGTCTGAACAGGTAGACTTTGTCCTTTTATCCATTCACAAGGTAACTTATAGTTGTATATAAACATATCACCAGATATGAATCTAATGTGTTTATTTTCTCAAACACTTGTAACTTCTTTTCTGCTTACAAACAGCTCTAACCAAACTATGCCAGCCTTCCCAACCCTGGGTCGCGAACGCCAATAGTTCTTCTTGGCGTCGTCAAAACTTCAAAATATCAGAGGTGATCAACTTCTCAATTTTGAGATGCTTTCATCATATACGTAGTGTTGTTCCTCTTTGCCACAACTTATTTTTGTGACTCAGGGTTTGCAGCTGTAACTTTAGAGCACCTTTCTGACACGGGCGTTTATTATGTTTTTCCTTTCTTTTACAGCCAACAGTATATGATACAAGCCTATACATTGTAGATTGGGGTCGCCATCATGTCTAGAGGAGCATGCTTGGGAACCATTGGTTTACGCAGAGTATCCCTGTGCATTGAAAAAAGGGTATACCTAAGGAGTGTGACATGATTCTGTAATTCAGTACTTAAAGGTTTTATACTGTTTATGCATGTCCTTTTAAGTAATCTACAAAGGCTATAAAACAGGTGAACTTAAGGGCTTGTTTCAGTTCTTGCTTGCTTGCACCGGGATCGGGATCAATACGGCCGTCCTTAAGGACTCACGAACATGCAGGCTAAGGAAATGTTAATATGTATGATATGCGTGTCTGAATGAGTAATGCAATTATAACGGAATATGAGCAGTAATAAATGCACCTGATATGATGTATAGTAATTGTAATTCTGTTTTATAATATCGTGAGAGGAAGTGGCTTTAGAAAAATAAAAATGTAAAGACTAAGTCCGATTATGTTCGTATATATACATACTATATATATATATATATATATATATATATATATATATATATATATATATATATAAATTGTGCGTGTATATATGTATTACATATACATATAATATATATATATATGTATATATGTATATATATACATATATATATATATAATGATACATGCACTAGCAGTGTAATTATGCATCTGTTTATGTATTTCTTTATGAGTATGTGTAAGTTTTATAGCATTTTACATATATATTAAATAGATGCATGTAATATGTACTTCTCTATATGTTTGCCACTCTCTCTTGTTGAATATAATATATATATATATATATATTATATATATATATATATATATATATATATATATATACTCAAATAAATATGGATATTTAAAATGTCTATATTTTTATACCTTTATCCTTTGTCAGCCCTTTTCATACTACCCATACTTGTACTCAAATTTATATTAATATACACCGCATCACGCTTGGGGTCGATGGCTCGACTCGGAGGCTTGGGCTATAGGATGGCTTGAGGTGGTGATCTCAATAAAGAAAAATAAATAAATAAAAATATATATATATTATATAGTATCCTGTTTTATAATATCGTGAGAAGAAGTGGCCTAAGAAAAATAAAAATAAAAGGGCTAAGTCTGATTATGTTGGCAAGGTTGCTACGGACTGCTCACTCCGAGCGTCATTCCACTTTTCATCATGGGTGCTTTTGGGGTGATGTCATTTTGGTTGTGTTTGTCTTCGCCGGCCCGTACACACTTCCTCATTCAACCTAACGTCCCTTGCTTACCAAAGGCGCCCATACTGATGTCGAGGTTAGTGGGACACTTTGTCATTATGAGTAATCCTTTAGCAGTGATTCTCACCTCAAATCATCCTATAGCCCAGGCCTCCGAGTCGTTGGATTACAGGGTCGAGCCACCAACCCCAGCCGCTATAAGATGCAATGCAATATAAACTTGAATGTCTTAAAATGAAATAGGTTTTCTTCTCTGCTGCAAAATCAAATTATGCATACTTTTGCACTTCTTCTACCAGCCACAGCATGCACAGTGTATCCTAGCCTTGGGTGTCAGCAATATATTGTATCACACACATTTTATAGCCTACATAAGCTCAATTATTATGTTATTTTATCTAAATTCCTTATGTAGCGCTTCAACATCTTTTTCTTCATAGGTTTTTGAAAGAGGATTTCATGCGGTTTTCAAAACACGTTACTTAGTTTTAGTTCATAAAAAATATAACACATTTTACATCACCAGCGATGTAAAAATAATTAATAAGATATACACGCACAGATATATATGTACATGTCAGCACATGTCCATACACATCATTCACGCAAACACACTAATATATGCACACACATACATACATACATAGATATATGTGTGTATATATATATATGTATATATATATATATATATATATATATATATATGTATATAATATATATATATATATATATATAATATATATATATATATATAATTTCGAGACTTTACGACTAAAACACCATTAATGTGACTTCGTTAAATACACTGTTGTATAAAAGGACTAAGTCTGCCTATGTTGACAGGGCTACTGCAAGCCGCTCACTCTTGAGTGTAATCCCACTACTGCTCGACACGAGTGCTTTTGGCTGCTGGGTTTCCCCCCTGGCCCGGTTCACACCTCCTTAGTCAACCTGGATGTCTCTGGCTCCCCAAGGTCGCCCATATTGATGCCAAGCTTAGTGCGGACACCCAATCAACATGAGAAGTCCTGCAGCAGTGATCCCCACATCAAGCCATCCTACAGCCCAGGCCTCCGAGTCGCCGGATTACAGAGTCGAGCCACCAACCCCAGCCACTGCAACTCTGTTCTCAAGCTGTATTTGACTTCACATATAGTCTCGAGTAGTCAACCAGGCTTCGCTTCTTAAATAGTCGAACCACCGACCCCAGCCAACGGTCGATGCATGATAACGTCATTTTTAATAGTAAAGCATATGATAACATTTCCACTTCTAATATAATGTCTTTTCTACCAGTTGAACAGAATCAGCAATGAAACCCATTATCCATTACATATAATCATTTATGTCCTCAAATCAGTCATAATTTAATCCCTGATTTCTCACTTCCATTCACCAAGGTACAGAGCAATACTTAACTGGGATGATTACAATAAAAGCAAACACATTCATAAACAGTATGCACATATATATCCACACGTACTCCTTTTAAAGAAAATTCATACAAAATGTTTGTCCCCCTTTTTGCCCCTTTAATTTGACAATTTCATAACAATAAGAAACATTACAGAGAGCTTCTTTCTATATCTCATGTTTAGAAAGTGTGCATTTTTACATTAAGAGATATCTACACATACGGAATGGAATAATATTTAACAAAGTGTGAAAAGTGTCCATTATCCGTGAAGCCACTCCTGTTTACTGTCCGTTCTCAATACTAATCTTTCTTTAACGTGAGGTCATTTCACATTTCCATCTGCGACAGTTATATCTGATGCATAGATGAGACTATTTAAGAAGAGAAGCCTGGTTGACTAGCCGAGAATATATGTGAAGTCAAATACAGATTCAGATCAAAGTTACAGTGGCTGGGGTTGGTGGCTCGACTCTGTAATCCGGCGACTCGGAGGCCTGGGCTGTAGGATGGCTTGAGGAGGGGATCACTGCTGCAGGACTTCTCATGTTGATTGGGTGTCCGCACTAAGCCCGGCATCAATATGGCCGCCTCTGGGGAGCCAGGGACGTCCAGGTTGACTAAGGAGGTGTGAACCGGGCCAGGGGGGAAACCCAGCAGCCAAAAGCACCCGTGTCGAGCAGTAGTGGGATCACACTCGAGAGTGAGCAGCTTACAGTAGCCTTTCCAGTATAGCTAGACTTGGCTCTTTTGCTTTTTCGCTGGATTACCCAGCCACTATAAAGTGCAATCCCAGTGGAAACTTCAGTACCATGAAGTCATTGCAGTATGTTTTTCTGTAGTGGAATATCTCATTCATATCACGTTCCGTTAATTTAGGACTGTATCATGTAGCACACCTATTTATCACTAATACATTTTTCTAACATCTAAATATGTAAATTGGTTCATTACATAAGTAAACAACAGTTAGGATTTTATCTTTTAATGTTGAAATCATGTCACTGAGGTGTGTAGTCAACCACTTTCATGGTTATCGATGCTACGCACTAGCATTGAATATATTACATAGCATATAATATTGTATACATATATGTAAAAAAAAATTATGTGTGCATATTAAGTATTCATTACAAAAAAAATCGTTTTTTATTACAACTACACATTAATATACTTGTTTTTAATTATGTGTTTACTCAGATGCGAGCAATAACTTAATTGGGTTATTACAATAAAAACAAAAACATTCATAAATAGCGTACCCATATATATTCACAATTATTCCTTTTAAAGAAATTTATACGAAATGTTTATCTCACTTTTGCCCTTTTACTTGACAATTTCATAACAATAAGATACAATTACTGAGAGCTTTCTACATTCATATTTAAAAGTGTGCACTTACACTTTACATTAAGAGACATCTACACATACGGAATGGATAATGATTAAACAAAGTGTGAAAAAGTGTCCATTATCCGTGAAGGCACTCCTGTTTTACTGTCCGTTCTCAATACTAATCTCCTTAACGTGAGGTCATTTCACATTTCCACCTGCGACAGTTATATCTGATGCATAGATGAGACTATTTAAGAAGCGAAGCCTGATTGACTACCCGAGAATATATGTGAAGTCAAATGCAGCTTCAGCTTCAGAGTTACAGTGGCTGGGGTTGGTGGCTCGACTCTGTAATCCGGCGACTCGGAAGCCTGGGCTGTAGGATGGCTTGAGGTGGGGATCACTGCTACAGGACTTCTCATGTTGATTGGGTGTCCGCACTAAGCACGGCATCAATATGACCGACTCTGGGGAGCCAGAGTCGTCCAAGTTGACTAAGGAGGTGTGAACCGGGCGAGGGGGGAAACCCAGCAGCCAAAAGCACCCATGTCGAGCAGTGGTGGGACCACACTCGAGAGTGAGCGGCCTGCAGTAGCCCTTTCAATATAGCCAGACTTGGCTCTTTTGCTTTTTCGCAGAGTCAAGCCGCAAACCCCATCCGCTATAAAGTGCAATCCAGTGGAAACTTCAGTACCATGAAGACAGTTGCAGTATTGTTTCTGTCGTAAATATCTTATTCATATCACGTTCTCATTTATGGACTGTATCCAATATATCACACCTATTAATCACTGATACATTTTCTTACATCTAGAAAATTGGTTTATTATATTTGTAAACACTAAAATTACGGATTTCATCTTTTAATGGTACATTTGTCTAAAATGTAGTTAAGTGGACCGCAAAAATAATACAAGTGCCATACAAAATTTTAAAAACTTTTTAGATCATGTCACTGATGTGGTAATTAACCAATTTTCTGTTTATCAATATTAGCTTACAGGGTTATCAAAAGTGTATTAAAGGTTATATAGTATATAGTGTGTACATGCATACACATATATATAAAAAAAATGTATATGTGCATACTAAGTATTCAAATTACACATTTTTTCTGTTAATTTTATTACAACTATACATTAATATGCTTCTTTCTAATTATGTGCTTACTCAGATTTTCAAAGCACTTAATCATGACAGAAGAGACGGTAATATAAATGAGCTAATGGATTAATACAAAGCGTTTTTTGTAGCCCCCCACCCCCATCCCCAATTTATCCGGGGGGAAAGAAACTGTTATTCAAAACGATCTTACTTTCCATCCCAAAATGGCTGGGGTTGGTGGCTCGACTCTGTAATCCGGCGACTCGGAAGCTTGGACTGTAGGATGGCTTGAGGTGGGGATCACTGCTACAGGCTTACTCGTGATCAAAATATATCCGCACTGATCTCGGCATCAATATGAACGCCCTTGGTAATCAAGGGACATCCAGGTTGACTGAGCAAGTGTGAACCGGGCCATGGTACAAATCACAGTCAAAATCGCCCAGGTTGAATGTAAAATTGCGTCCAGGAGTGAGAAGTCTGTAGCAGCCTTGCTAACATAACCAGACTTGGTCTTTTAAAGCTTAATTCCTTGACAGTTTATGTCAAACATTAGAAAATATCAACACCTAACTACGGGACACGGAACCATTATCTGAATAAATTATAGGAAAGGCTTCGGAAATATGTCCATAATTTATGGATTTATCTCATGATATTATTATCGCCTGCCTCTCTCTCTCTCTCCTCTCTCTCTCTCTATATATTATATATATATATATATATATATATATATTATATATATATATATATATTATCTGTTCCACCTGAATGCAGACTGTCTCATCTCTTTCTCTTTATCTCTCTATCTCATTTTGTCTTTCTTCTCTCTCTACACACACGCACACTCAGATATGTGTATGTGTGTGTGTGTGAATGTATGTGTATATATATGTATATATGTATGTGATTGTGTGTATATATTTATATACCTATGTACGGATGGAGATATGTATATATGCATATATATACATTTACAAATATGTAACTACACAGACATATATATGTATATGTGTGGTTGTGGGTGTGGGGATGTCTATATATTTATGTATATACAAATATTCATATATGTATATATAGGTACTAACTTCACTCTCTTTTTCTCTTTATCTATCTCTCTCTCTCTCTCTCCTTGTCCCTTTCTCGCATATATATACATATATATATGTATGCATTTACATATATCGATTATACCTAATATATATAAATTGTATATATATATATATATATAGAGAGAGAGAATATATGTGTTAAATATATGGGAATCACTGCTGCTGGACTTGTCACGTTGACTGGGAATCAGTATGGCCTTCCTTGGGAGGCCAGATCCAACTTGACCAAGGAAGTGTAAACCGGTCCTGGGGGAAACCTAGCCAAAACATTCGTGTCGACCCGTAGTGTTGATCACGCGCGAGAGTGGGTGACCTTGTCTGAACAGCTAGACTTTGTCCTTTTATCCATTCACAAAGTAACTTATAGCTGTATATAAACATAACACCATAAATGAATCTAATTGTTTATTTTCTCAAACACTTGTAACTTCTTTCTGCTTACAAACAGCTCTGACCAAATCTATGCCAGCCTTCCCCAACCCTGGGTCGCGAACGCCAGTAGTTCTTCTTGGCGTCGCCAAAACTTCAAATATCAGAGGTGATCAAATTTCTCAATTTTGAGATGCTTTCATCATATACGTAGTGTTGTTCCTCATTGCCACAACTTATTTTTGTGACTCAGAGTTTGCAGCTGTAACCTTAGAGCACCTTTCTGACACAGGCATTTATTATGTTTTTCTTTACTTTTACAGCCAACAGTATATGATACAAGCCTATACATTGTAGATTGGGGTCGCCATCATGTCTAGAGGAGCATGCTTGGGAACCATTGGTTTACGCAGAGTATCCCTGTGCATTGAATAAAAGGATATACCTAAGGAGTGTGACATGATTCTGTAATTCAGTAATTAAAGGTTTTATACTGTTTATGCATGTCCTTTTACGTAATCTACAAAGGCTATAAAAAGTGAACTTAAGGGCTTGTTTCAGTTCTTGCTTGCTTGCACCGGGATCGGGATCAATACGGCCGTCCTTAGGGACTCACGAACATGCAGGCTAAGGAAATGTTAATATGTATGATATGCGTGTCTGAATGAGTAATGCAATTATAACGGAATATGAGCAGTAAAAAATGCACCTGATATGATGTATAGTAATTGTAATTTGTTTTATAATATCGTGAGAGGAAGTGGCTATAGAAAAATAAAAATGTAAACACTAAGTCCGATTTGTTCGTATATATATATATATATATATATATATATATATATATATATATATATATGTATATATATATATATATATATTATATATATATATATATATTAATATATATATATATATATATATATATATATATATATATATAATGATACATGCACTAGCAGTGTAATTATGCATCTGTTTATGTATTCTTTATGAGTATGTGTAAGTTTTATAGCATTTTACATATATATTAAATAGATGCATGTAATATGTACTTCTCTATATGTTTGCCACTCTCTCTTGTTGAATATATATATATATATATATATTATATATATATATATATATATTATGTGTTGTGTGTGTGTGTGTGTGTGTGTGTGTGTGTGTGTGTGTGTGTGTGTGTGTGCGTGTGGCGTGTGCGTGTGTGTTGTTGTGTGTGTGTGTTGAGGTGTGCTGAATTCTAACGGATACTTAAATGAATATGGATATTTAAAATGTCTATATTTTTATACCTTTATCCTTTGTCAGCCCTTTTCATACTACCCATACTTGTACTCAAATTTATATTAATATACACCTCATCACGCTTGGTGTCCATGGTTCGACTCTGTAATCAGGCGAACGGAGGCCTGGGCTGTAGGATGGCTTGAGGTGGTGATCTCAATAAAAATAAATAAATAAATATATATTATATAGTACCCTGTTTTATAATATTGTGAGAAGAAGTGGCTTTAGACAAATAAAAATAAAAGGGCTAAGTCTGATTATGTTGGCAAGGTTGCTACGGACTGCTCACTCCCGGGCGTCATTCCACTTTTCATCATGGGTGCTTTTGGGGTGATGTCATTTTGGTTGTGTTGTGTCTTCGCCGGCCCGTACACACTTCCTCATTCAACCTAACGTCCCCTTGCTTACCAAAGGCGCCCATACTGATGCCGAGGTTAGTGCGGACACTTTGTCATCATGAGTAATCCTTTAGCAGTGATTCTCACCTCAAATCATCCTATAGCCCAGGCCTCCGAGTCGTTGGATTACAGGGTCGAGCCACCAACCCCAGCCGCTATAAGATGCAATACAAAATAAACTTGAATGTCTTAAAATGAAATAGGTTTCTTCTCTGTTGTAAAATCAAATTATGTATACTTTTCCACTTCTACCTACCAGACACATCATGCACAGTGTATCCTAGCCTTGAGTGTCAGCAATTCATTGTCTCACACACCCATTTTATAGCCTATATAAGTTCAATTATGTTATTTTATCTAAATTCCTTATGTAGCGCTTCAACATCTTTTTCATCTAGGTTTTTGAAAGAGAATTTCATGCGGTTTTTCAAACACGTTACTTAGTTTTAGTTCATAAAAAATATAACACATTTTACATCACCAGCGATGTAAAAGTAATTAATAAGATATACACACACAGATATATGTACATGTCAGCACATGTCTATACACATCATTCACGCAAACACATATTATATGCACACACATACATACTGTTACGGCCGGCCGCCTCGTCTCCTCTGCCACCAACGCAAGGCAGGCTAGCAGACGGTGTGCTATCCACAGAGTCGTGAACACTGAACAGCTCCAAGAGGCACCAAGCACCACAGCGTCCCAGAACACCAAGAGGGAAAGGCCAAGTGGCGAGGCAGGGCACGAAATAAACACAAAATGACAGTCTTTCCTTTATTTACACAAGGTATTTACCCGTACACTTTTCTATAGGCACAATACAGGGGGAAACCAGCATGTCACACTGCATGATACAGCTTATAACAGGACAACTCAAAGTATATCAGGTCACAAGGGCACACACGAGGTCTTCACAGGAGCAGGCACCCCACCGCGTCTCCTCTTGGCTTGTTTCCTCCGCTCCTCCGCTCACAGCCAGTTGCATCATGTTTGCCCAGGTCCCTTCATGTTAACAACATGCCCAGGTCATCCTTTTCATGTTAACACATGTTTCGCACAGAGACAAAGACCCACTGGCGTAGCAATATCCCCCCCTATCAAGCAGACCACCCGTCTGCTCTGACATACCTAAACCTGAAACAAACTACAGAAAATTTGAATAAAATTAGTCCTCAGGAACAAACAAAATTCTTTCAAACAAAAGTAACCGTAATTGAAAATCAGTTCTCAGAAACACAAAAATCTTTCATCCAGTGCGGCTTTCTTTGCTCTCACTGGGGTCGCTCTGGAGGAGGTGTGGGCGGCGGTAGATTGGCAGTGGCACCCAGAGGGGTATCTCCTGTCCCAAGACCTGGCCCATGGTCACCATTGACGTCTGCTGCATCACCGTCCAAATGCTCGTCCTCATCTCGGTCAGCGTCTGCCACGCCTCATCGCCGCTACTGGGGCTAACGTCATCTTTTTCACCATGGCCCCAGGAGTAGCTTCCTGGCTCATGGTAACGCCACAGCCGCTGCGCCAAGTCCTCGAGGAAGTCAGGCAAGAGCTCCACACCAACCAACTCTTGCTCCCCGACGACTCTTCTGGATGCTCCCACTTCCTCACAAGTGCCCAGCTTTGCAACCAGTTGGCACCTTCTGGGCCTTATCGGAGAAGTTAGCTACCAACACTGTAACTAACCCCTCCACTGGTCCAACAAGGCTCCACCCAACCGCTACGCCATCAGCCAGCTGCAGGTTTTGAATGGGCTCCATGAGGCCCTCTACTCCACGCATCACTCTTGACAGTCGACACCGGATTCTAGACGCTGTCCTGGGGGCAAGGTGCAGTCGTTCAGCCGTAACTACCTCTGCACAGCCAACCTCTGGAAGCAAGGGCACATCTTCACCGTGCACCCTCACCAGCTTCCGTCCAAGGTCGACACACGCCTTACTCTGCGTCAGGTAGTCAAGGCCCAGCAAGCAGTGCTCGTCCAGATCGGCCACATACACCAGCAGCCGCTGCACCGTGCTGCCCACGCCAATACGAGCCTCCACTGGCCCCTTGAGCTGCACACAATGCCCGTGACACCACACAGTTTCTGTGGTGCGTCTGGAAGTCGCATAGTGGCCAACTTATCAGGCCGCACTAGGGTCTTCTCAGCCCCAGTGTCCACTGTCAGGCGGCATGGCTTCCCATCTACCGAGCCCTCCACCTGCTTGTGCTGGTTCGACGGCAGCTTACCCAAGTCGGGGCCCGGGAACCGAGGACGGCTGGGTTTCGGCCCCATTCTCCAGCCTGTCCGAGTTTTCCGCCTGTACCACTTCCTTAGCCTTAGGACATGCACTCGGATGGTGACCATACTTGCCACAGTCCTTGCAGCACTGCTGGAAGGCATCAGAATCCGTCCGTTGAGAGGACATGTTCTCCGCTCCCTCCGACACACGACCTACGTCTGTGCCCTTCCTCACCGCAGCCCCACACAAGCCTTGGAAAGTGCTCGGCTCACCTTCCTCAATGCTCCACTTTAGCCTTCCGGCCCCAGAGGTCATGGCAGGGATGAGCAGCTGGCCTAGGCCATGGTTGCCTTCAGGAAGGCCTCGAACTCCAAGGCCCTCGCCGGCGCCACCTGCAGGTCCTCCGGGTGTGCCTGCTTGATGTAGATTTGCAGCTGCGGACCACGATCATCTCTTCCGCAGCCGCAGGGTACGACCTCCTTACCAGCGCCTCCACATCCTGCACCAGCTGGGACAGTGTCTCGCCACGCTCACGAGTCCGCTTCATCAAGCGGGCCCGATATACCTCGGCCTGGTGGTGGTGCCCGAAACGGCGTT
Source organism: Penaeus monodon (assembly GCF_015228065.2). Lineage (NCBI taxonomy): Eukaryota > Metazoa > Arthropoda > Malacostraca > Decapoda > Penaeidae > Penaeus > Penaeus monodon. Next base: position 48,921 of record NW_023658021.1, read on the forward strand.
TCAAAGCCTCCGCCACGCTGGTGTAAGAGGCATGTTGGGATTGCCGGCAGATGCCCCAACACTTCCACCGCGGGGCCCCTTAGCGCTGTTACCAGCTGCAGGCCTTCTCTTCCTGGCTCCAGCCCTGGGCAGATGCCAGCATTTCAAATTGGGCGACATATGCCTCCCAGGCCACCTTCCCGTCGTACTCAGCTGGCTTACGCTTCACAGAATGTCTGGAGGCCGAGGGGCTGCAGGGTGGAGAATGCGTGCCATGAACTAACACACCTGGGGGGAGGAAGGGGGTGAGGGAGGCAACGAGGCGGGTTGAACCGGGTCCGAGTTTGCCGCCACCGAAACCCAAGGGAGCGGGTCCGATGGGTCCCCAGCCTTCTGCAGCGACCACTGGCTCCGACACGACGCAGCGAGGCCGGGGGTTTCCTTTCACGGACCCCAGGCAGACCCCAGTAAATCTGACACTCTGGCATCTGTTGCCAGAACCTCGTCTGCCATCTCTGCTTGCAACATTACTACCTCGTGACGCCGCCTTTCCACCTTCACTTCCTCCCTCAGGCCCTGAACCTCGCCCTTCAGAGTCTTCACCTCCTCCATCAGTTCACTCTTCACGCTGTTGCAGGCCTTGTCAGTGTACTGCTGAGTTTTCCATCTTCACAGATGCAAAATTACTCTGTAGCACCTCAACAAGTTGGCAGAACTGTTTACTCTGCCTTCCTTGACTGCATCTCAACGAGATGGTGAGCCTGCTCGCGTGCCCTCTGTGCCTACTTTTCTGCCCTTTGTGCCATTTCCTCCCTCATACAGCCAGCATGTCAGTGATCAGGTCCATCTGGCTCAGCTTCACCTCACTCTGTGCCTGCCTCAGTCATAGCCTCCTCTCCCTCATGGCTGCCGCCATCTTTGGACGACATGATAAATCGGCGCGCTCTCACTGATCAAATATCACAAATCCCACTTCTGACACCATTTTTTACGCCGGCCCCCCCTCGTCTCTCTGCACCAACGCAAGGCAGGCTAGGCAGACGGCGGGCTATCCACAGGGTCGTGAACACTGAACAGCTCCAAGAGGCACCGAGCACCACAGCGTCCCAGAACACCAAGAGGGAAACGCCAAGTGGCGAGGCAGGGCACGAAATAAACACAAAATGACAGTCTTTCCTTTATTTACACAAGTTATTTACCCGTACACAATACAGGTGGAAACCAGCATGTCACACTGCACGATACAGCTTATAACAGGGCAACTCAAAGTATATCAGGTCACAAGGGCAAACACGAGGTCTTCACAGGAGCAGCACCCCTCTTGGCTTGTTCCTCCGCTCCTCCGCTCACAGCCAGTTGCGTCATGTTTGCCCAGGTCCCTTCATGTTAACACATGCCCAGGTCATCCTTTTCATGTTAACACATGTTTTCGCACAGAGACAAAGACCCACTGGCGTAGCAATACAAACAAATATATATTATATTATATATATATATACATATACATATATATAATTTGGGAGACTTTTACAACAGTAACACCATTAATGTGACTTCGCTAAGTACACTGTTGTACAAAAGGACCAAGTCTGCATATGTTGACAGGGCTACTGCAGGCCGCTCACTCTTGAGTGTGATCCCACTACTGCTCGACACGGGTAATCCGGCGCCTCGGAGGCCTGGGCTGTAGGATGGCTTGAGGAGGGGATAACTGCTGCAGGACTTCTCATGTTGATTGGGTGTCCGCACTAAGCTCGGCAACAACATGGCCATCCCTGGGGAGCCAAGAACGTCCAGGTTGTCTAAGGAGGTGCGAACCGGCCAGGGGGGAAACCCAGCAGCCAAAAGCACCGTGTCGAGCAGTAGTGGGATCACACTCGAAAGTGAGCGGCCTGCAGTATCCAGACTTGGCTCTTTTGCTTTTTTTTTGCTGGATTATAGAGTCGAGTCTCGAACCCAGCCACTATAAAGTACAATCTGGTGTAAACTTCAGAACCATGAAGTCAGTTGCAGTATTGTTTTCTATCGTAAATGTCTTATTTATTTCACGTTCTCATTCATCCATGGACTGTATCAGCCAATGCATCACACCCATTAATCGCTGATACATTTTCTAACATCTAGATTTGTAAATTGGTATATTACATATGCAACTATACAGTTACCTTAATGTTACATCTGTCAAAAATGTAACTGAGTGGACCGGAAAATAGTACGAGTACCATACAAAATGTTGAAAATCTTTTCTGCTTATGTCATGATGTGGTAATTAGTCAATTTTCTGTTTATTAATACTAACTCTACAGGATTGCTCTTTGTTATCAAAAGTGTTTTATAGCTAATATAGTATATAGTAAATACATACATATACATATATATGTATATATAAGCAAAATATCTGTCCATACTAACACATTTAAACTACGCATAACTTTTCAGTTAATTTTCATTACAACTACATGTTAATTTACTTTAACTATTTGCTTACTTAGATTACAAAGCACTTATTGTGGCAGAGGAGGCGTAGTACCAGCATAATGGATTAATACAAGGTGTTTTTCGTAGCTCCCTCCCCATCCCCACCCCCATTATTCGAGGAAGAAAAGAACTGTTATTCAAAACGATCTTACTATCCATTCCAAAATGGATGAGGTTAGTGGCTCGACTCTGTAATCCGGCGACTCGGAAGCCTGGCTGTAGGATGGCTGAAAAAGAATCCGCACTGACCTTAGCATCAATGTGTGGAGCAGTAGGGGGATTACAACCGAGAGTGAGCGGCTTGCAGTAGCCTTGTCTGAACAGCTGGACTTTTATCCCTGTACACATTAGCTTATAAATGCATGGACACAAGACGCCTTATAGAAATATCGCACCTGCATATTTTCTCACCCACCTTGTATATTCTTTTTAGTTACATAGAGTATCTTCGGAGTGTTTATGCAATACTGCCATTCAGTATCCAGAGGTTATATGTTGTTTATGTTTGTCCTTTAAGCAATCTATGAGATTGCAAACCAGGTGAGCTGAAAGCTTTAATTCGATGTGTGCACCAGGATCGGGATCAATATGGCCATCCTTAAGGACTCACGAACATGCAGACTAATTAAGGAAATGTTAATATTTATGATATGCATGAGCAATTAATAAAAACGAAGTATGAAACAGTCATAAACACACCTAATATAGTATACATATTTGTAATTATCACTTATATACTCCTAAAAAATTTTCCTTTTATAATATCGTGAGAGGAAGTACCCTTCGAAAAAAAAAAAAAAAAGAACTAACTCGACCGTGTTTCCCATTTTTTCATTATCGGTGTTTTTGGTTGTGCTGTATCTTCGCCGGCCCGTACGCACTCCCTCAATCAACCTGGTCGTCTATTGCTTCCCAAAGGGCCCCCATATTGATGCCGAGGTTAGTGCGGACACTTTGTCATTATGAGTAATCCTTAGCAGGGATTCTCCTTGAAGCCATCCTATAGCCTAGGCCTCCGAGTCGCCGGATTACAGGGTCGAGCCACCAACCCCAGCCGCCTTAAAATGCAACGCAGAATAAACTTCAATGCCATAAAAATTAATATGGGTTTCTTCTCTATTGTAACATCTAATAATCTGCGCATACATTTCCACTTCTGCTTATCATACTACTCATTATGCACCGAATATTCCAGTTTTGAAGGTCACAGTAATTCACACAACACAAACCCTTTTTTATCGTTCCATCTAAATGCTTACGGGGTTTTTGACACTTGTTTCATAGATGGATTTTATACGGTTTTTTCAAACACATTACTTAGACACACTAACCAATATAGTTTTAGTTTATGAAAAATAAATATATAACATAAATTCACAATTAACTCTCACTAGTGATGAGAATGATGAGAAGTCTTCTCATGCATAGGATAAATGATAAACTCATACACAGACAGATACACACACACATACATATACACACGTATACGCAAGCAAACATGCATTCACGCACGCACATATATGCATATATATGCACGCATATAGATGTATATGCATATGACATATACTTACATCTGTGTACGTATGCATTTATTCGTAAAACCGTTAAAAAAAAAAAAAAAAGAGTGCCTCGAGAAAGCTAGCTAAAAAGACTGGTGTACAAAAGGACAAAGTCTGCCTATGTTGACAGGGCTATTACAGGCCGCTCACTCTCGAGTGTGATCCCACTACTGCTCGATACGGGTGCTTTTGGCTGCTGGGTTTTCCCCCCTGGCCCGGTTCACACCTCCTTAGACAACCTGGACGTCTCTGGCTCCCCAGGGACGGCCAATGTTGATGCCGAGCTTATAGTGCGGACACCCAATCACATGAGAAGTCCTGCAGCAGTTATCCCCACCTCAAGCCATCCTACAGCCCAGGCCTCCGAGTCGCCGGATTACAGAGTCGAGCCACCAACCCCAGCCGCTGTGATTCTATATTCAAGCTGTATTTAATCGCTTTATTTAGCATTTTTACGCTTCGCAATAGTTTTATTTATGCATCTAATTAAATTATCGCGGCTAGTAACGTAAAATAATATCAGGTTTAAAAGGCTAGTATATAGAATGGATAGTAAACATGTGACCACAGATAATGGAATTTTTTTCGTTATATCACCTCTACAATCTATATGTTGAAATTTCGTAAAATAATCCGTCAGTACACATTTTTCATAAATAAGGTGTGAAGAGAATCTTAGAGTGATTGTATCTTATTATGAAAATGTCATGTTAAAGGGCAAAAGTGAGAAAAAGTTTACAAGAACTTTTCAAATAGTAAGTGTAATTATGTATGTGTATGTTTGTTGGGTATGATTTTTTTTTATTATAAGTATCCCAAATACGTATTGCACCTGGGTGTATGGAGGGATGAAATCAGGAAATTATTTTAACTCATTAGAAGACGTATAACCAATGGGTAATGGACTTCGTTGCTGATGACAGATGTTGTTTTCAATGGGAAATATACATTTTTATCAGAGAAATAATAATGTCATCAAACGCTTAGCTGTTAAAAATTGCGTTCTCATGCATCCACCGTTGGCTGGGGTCGGTGGCTCGACTCTGTAATCCGGCGACTCGGAGGCTTGGGCTGTAGGATGGCTTGAGGTGGGGATCACTGCTGCAGGACTCCTCATTGTTGATTGGGCGTCCGCACTAAGCTTGACATCAATATGGGTGTCCTTGGGAAGCCAGGGACGTCCAGGTTTGTCTAAGGAGGTGTGAACCGGGCCAGGGGGGAAACTCAGCAGCCAAAAGCACCCGTGTCAAGCAGTAGTGGGATCACGCCCGAGAGTGAGCGGCTTGTAGTAGCCCTGCCAATACAGGCAAACTTGGTCCTTTTTGATAAGGCTCCAACATATATCCACGTGGCTGCATTAAGTCCAACCAAAATGTTTGTTATAATGTTGCCCACGCAGTGAAGATCACAACTTACAACGCTCGAATTCCCTCTACTCATTTTTGTGTTCATATTATGTTGGAGCGTTTTCGTCTTTTATCGTAATTTCATGTTTCTTTTATACCTGTCTTTACATTACATTTAGTATTTATAACGCCTTTCGTCGTTTGTGACACAGGGTAATTGTATGCAACAGCGATAATGCCAAACAGTTGATACTGTTTTTTTTAGTGTTGATGTAACGCCTAGCGAAAGTTTTTTTTTTTTTTTTTCATATGTATACTACGAACCTACTCATTCTACAGATATGATGATAATGTGACATTAATTTATTTAATCAGTATCTATATAGCCTTACATTCTATTAGAATTTCTACAATAGCTTAGTTTACCCAATGCTATAGGAGATTTTAACGTTTTCTTACTCTGTGTTCCCGGCCTATAGATGGAGAACCAGCTGATTTATAAAACGTTTTTCTCTCTCCTAAATAACAATGGGCTTATACTGATGCCTGTTAAATGGTCTATTTCAGTGGATCTTTACCTCAATAATGTGGATGGTAGGCTATATCAATCACCTACTGACATCTTCCTGGCCATGAAAAGGAGATTTTTCGAAAACTTCAAAACGAATAAATGAATAATAAAGGAATACAAGAACATAAACAAAAAGGAATCAAGGCCGGAATAAGTGATATCATCAAGCTATCAGATTCGGTACTGAAATGAGCCTCTTCTATCATTGAGTTACAAAAGTGTATAATAAAATAGTTGCCGCTTTAAACTGTGCAAATCAGGGAGTGGTGTGAAAATTTTCTTTGTCTTCTATTTCCTCTTCCTTTCGTACGCAAGAAGGTACGCCGGGGTTATTTTCCCGGCCTGGGCCAAAACTTTTTTGGTTTTTCGCCGTGCATGTAATCTTTTGCACGAACATGCTTTCACTTGCGCATTGCAAAAATTGTGTTTTAAAACATATCACTCGAGTTTCGTCGTGGGTCCCCTGTGGATTTTTAACCCTTTTCTGTGTTGGAGCTTTTTTCCCAGCAACTTGCTGATGCAATTTTTTTTTGATTTTTTGACCGACTGTTAATTTTTATCTTGTTGCAAGTACCCCTGCACAGCCCCCATAGACTCAATATTCTTTTTTAAAGTAAAATTTACATTGGACGACCAGGAACATTTTCCCACAGTGGTCTTACTGTATTAACAAATCGAATAAAAAAGCGAATAAAAAATTTACCTTTATTTGGGTTTTGCCCCCCTTTATTTTGGGTAAACTTCCCCCCAGCGATGCGAGCGCAGCCGGGCGGAGTAAACTTGGCTTCAACTTTTTCCCATTTGTGTGTGTGGGTTTTTGCGTGTGTTTTGGTTTGCGTGGTGTGTGTGTTGAGTGTGTTTTTGCGTGTGTGTGTTGTGTTTTTGTTTGTTTGCGTATGTGTGTTTCTGCGTGTGTGTGTTTTGTGTGTAGGGGGGGGATGGAACCGGGAAATAAGATCATTAAAAGACTTAAAAACCAAAGGGTAATAGACTTCGTTGTGATACACTTTGTATAAATGGGAAAATAAAATTTTATTATGAAAAAATAATGTCATAAAACGCTAGCTTTAAAAAAATGACTTTTTTCATGCCCCACCTTTGGGTGGGGGGGTGGCTCGACTCTGAACCCGGGCGACTCGGAGGCCTGGCGTAGGGGGTTAGGTGGGGTCACTGCTGCACGATCCTCATGTTTTTGGGTGTCCGCACAATTTGGCATCATAGGGTGTCCTTGGAACCGGGAGCCGGTTTGTCTAAAGGGGTGTAAACCCGGGCAGGGGAAACCAGCACCCAAAGCCCCCGTTCAAGCAGTAGTGGGATCACGCCCGAGGTGAGTGGCTTGTAGTACCCTCCCAAACAGGAAAACTTGGCCCTTTTTTGCTAAGGTTTAACATGTTTTCCCCGTTGCTGCAAGCCCAAACCAAAAAAAATATTTGAAAATTTCTCGCAGCAGGAAGCTCAAAACTTAAAACCTCGAATTCCCTACTCATTTTTTTTTTTCATGTTATGTTGTTTTTGAATAGTGTGTTCGCTTGGTGTTGTGTGTATTTTGCGTGTGTGGGGTTTTTTTGTTTGCTTTGTGTGTGGGTGTTTTGCGTGCGTGCGTGTGTGTGTTTACGTGTTTTGGGGTTTTCTGGTATGGCGGGGGGAAACCCAGGAAATAATGATCATTAGAAGACGTATAACAAGGGTAATAGACTTCGTTGCTAGACAGATTTTTACACGGAAAATATCATTTTTATGGATAATGTCAAAAACGTTGGCTGTTAAAAAGGACTTTTCCCCTCATGCTCCACCTTGGCTGGGGCGGTGGCTCGCTTTTAATCCGGCGCTCGGGGGCCCTGGCTATGGAGGTTGAGGGGGGGATCATGCTGCCGACTCCTCATTTTGTTTTGGGTTCCGCACTAGTTGACATAAATATGGGTGTCCTTGGGGAGCCAGGGAGTCCAGGTTTCTAAGGGGGTGTAAACCGGGCCAGTGGGGAAACTCAGCACCCAAAAAGCACCCGGCAGCAGTAATGGGTCACGCCCGAGATGAGGGGTTGTATAGCCTTCCCAAAAGTCAAATTTGGGTCCTTTTGAAAGGCTTCAATGTATTCACGTTTTTGTTAAAGTCCACCAAAAAATATTTGTTTAAAATCTCGCCTACGCAGTAAACTCAAAACTTACAATGCTCGAATTCCCTCTCTCTTTTTTGGGTTTTCATTTTTGTTGTATTTTTGTTTTGGGTGTGCATTTGTTTTTGCCTTTGGGTTGTGTGTTTGCGGTGTGTGTGGTGTGTTTCTTGTGTGTGGGGTAATGAACCAAAAATAATGATCATTAGAAAACGTATAACCAATGGGTAATGGACTTCGTGCTGATTTTTAAAGGGAAAATATACATTTATAAAATAAAAATTTTTAAAAAACGCTTAGCTGAAAAAAGGCGTTCTCATGCATTCTCATGACTGGGTTGGGGGCTGCCTTTTAACCCGTGACTCGAAGCCGGGGCTGTGGGAGGTTTTGGGGTGGGGATCACTGCTGCAGGACCCCTCATGTTGTTTGGGTGTCCCACTAAAGTTAGCTAATATGGTGCCCTTTGGGGAAGCCAGGGCGCCAGGTTGCCCAAAGGGGTTTGGAACCCGGGGCGGGGGGGAAACCCCCAGCACCCCAAAAGCACCCGTGTCAAGCAGTAGGAATCCGCCCGAGATAAAGGGGGCTTGTAGTACCCCTCCCAATACAGGCAAATTTGGGTCCTTTTTGCTAAGGTTTTCAACAGAATTACGTTTTCATTAATTCCCCCAAAAAAAATTTTGTTTAACTCGCCTACGCATGAGCTCCAACTTTCAACGCTCAAATTTCCCTCACTCACTTTTTTGCGTTCATGTTATTTTGTATGTTTGATAGTTTTTGCTTTGGTTTTTGCGCGCGCGGTTGTGTGTTGGTTTTTGCTGTGTGTGTTGTGGGGGGGCAGGGAGCCGGGGACGTCCGGGTTGTCAAAGGGTGGAAGGGGCCAGGGGGGAAAAACCCAGCAGCCAAAAAGCCCCCGTCTCAAGCAGTATGGGATCACCCTGAGAGTGAGCGATTTGTAAAAACCCTGCACACCCCCTAGACTAAATACCCTCTTTTTTTGTGAACAACTTTACTTTGACGCCCTAGCACGAGTTTCACGATGGGTCTACTATTATAAAAAATCAAATAAGAAAGCGAAACAAAATTTTCCCTTTGATTTATCTGCTCCCCTTTGATTTTGGGATAAACTTCTTCCCCACGATGCGGGGCACGCCAGGCAGAGTACATCTTTGGGTTCAACTCCTTTCCCCGGGGTGTTGGGTTTTGGGGGGTGGGGGTTTTTGTGTGTTTTCCATGTGTTGTTGGGTGGTTGCGTGTGTGCTGCGTGTGTTGTGTGTGTGGTTTCCCTGGTGTGTGTTTTTTCGCAATTTTTGTGTTTTCTGTGTGTGTGTTTGTGTTTGCGTTTTGTTTGTGTGTGTGGTTGTGTATGGCGGGGTGGAAAACCCGGAAAAATGACTCATTAAAAGATGTAAAACCAAAGGTAAAAACTTCGTTCTAATGACAGATGTTTTTAAAGGAATATATACATTTATTTTGAAATATATCCAAAAAACGCTTAGCTGTTTAAAAGGACGTTTTCTCCCCCCACCGTTGGGTGGGGGTTTGTGGGGTCGACTCTGTAATCCGGGGAGGAGGCCCGGGCTGTAGGAGGCTTGGGTGGGGATCACTGCCCGCCGCTCTCATGTTATTGGGTGTCCGCACTAAATTGGCATAAAATTGGTGTCCCCTTGGGGAGCCCCGGGGCGCCGGTTTCTAAAGAGGGGGAACCGGCCCGGGGGGGGAAAACCCCCGCCAAAAAACCCCGTGTCAAGCAATGGGATCACCCCAAGTGACGGCTTTTTAGTATCCTTGCCAATACAGGGAAACTTGGTCCTTTTTGCTAAACTCCAACATGTATTACGTTGCTGCATTAAGTCCAACAAAAAGAATATTTTAAACTCGCCTACCGTGAAGATCACAACTTACAACGTCGAATTCCCCCTACTCATTTTTTGTGTTATGTTATGTTGTAGTGTTTCCTATATGTGTGTGTTTGCGTGGGGTGTTGTGTGTGTGTGGGTTTGCGGTGGGTGTGTGGTTTTGGTGTGTTTGTGTATGGTGTGTGTGTGTTTTGTGTGTTTGTGTGTTGTGTGTTTCCCTTGTGTTTGGTGCGTGTGTGTTTTGTGTGTGTGTGTACGTGTATGTGTGCTTTTTGTTATGGCGGATTGGGAACAGGAAATTGACTCATTAGAAAAATAATAAAGGATAAAAAGCTTTGCTGTTAAAAGGCGTTTTTTCATCCACCATTGGGTGGGGGCGGTGGCTCGCTCTATCCGGGGACTCGGAGGTGGCTTGAGGTGGGATCACTGCTAAGGATTTCCTCATTTTTGGGGGTCTGCCTAAGCTCGGCATCAATTGTGGTCCCTTGGAAGCCAGGGACGTCCCGGTTGTCAAGGAGGTGTGTCATTAAATCCAACCAAAAAAAAATTTGTTATAATCTCACCCACGCAGTGGAGCTCACAATTCAACGCTCGAAATTTCCCTTACCATTTTTTGTGTTCATGTTATGTTTTATGTTTGAATGTGTGTTTTTCTGTGTGTGCAATTGTGTTTCGCGTGTTCTGTGTTAGCGTGTGTGTGTGTGTGGTGTGTTGTGTGGTTTGCTGTGTGTGTGGTGTGCTTGTTGCGTGTGTGGGGTGTGTGTTGCGGTATAGCGGATGAAACCCGGAAATAATGACTCATTAGAAACGTTAACCAAAAGGGGATGGGGCTTCGTTGTGATGACAGATGTTTTTTAAAAGGGAAAAAAATACATTTTTATGAATAATGATGTCTAAACCCCTTACCTGTTGAAAGGGCGTTCTCATGCATCCACCATTGGTGGGGGTTGGGGGCTCGACCTGTAATCCGGGGACTCGGAGGCCTGGGGTGTAGGGTGGCTTGAGGGGGGGTCACATGCGGTCCCCCAGTTGATTGGTGTCCGCACTAAAACTTGGCATCAAAATGGGGGTCCTTGGGGGAGCCAGGGGCGTCCAGGTTTTCTAAGGGGTGTGAACCGGGCCCCGGGGGGGAAACTCGCACCAAAAGCACCCCTGTAAGCAGTAGTGGATCACGCCCGAGAGTGAGCGGCTTGTAGTAGCCCTGCCAAAACAGGAAACTTTCCTTTTTTCTAAGGCTTCAAAATTTATTCAGTGTTGATTAAGTCCAACAAAAATATGTTTTTCTCGCCCACCAGTGGGAAACTCACAACTTGCAACGCTCTATCATTTTTTGTTTCATTTATTTTGTGTTTGTTATAGGGGTGTTGTTTGTGTGTGTGTGTTTTGGTGGTGTTGTGTGTTTTTGTTTGCGTGTGGGTGTGTTTTCGCGCCACGTGTTGTTTGCGTGTGTGTGTATGTGTGTGTTTGCGTGTGTGTGTTTCATTTGTGTGTTTTTTATTTGCTGTGTGTTTTTTGCGTGCGTTTGGTCGTGTGTGTTTTTGGTGGGGCGTTTTTGTGTTTGTTCGTGTGGTCTCTGGATTGGGGGATGGAACCAGGAAAAATAACTCTTAAAACGTATAACCAATGGTAATGGACTTAGTTGTTAGACGATGTTGCTTACACGGGGAAAAAATACTTATTATAAATAATAAAAGTCTAAAACTTTTTTCTGTTAAAAAGGGCGTTCTCATGCTTCACCATTTGGGTGGGGTTTGGCTCGACCTGGGAATCCGGCGACTGGAGGGCCCGGGGTGTAGAGGCTTGAGGTGGGGATCCCCTGCTGCAGGACTCCTCATGTTATTGGGGGTCCGCATAAACTTGGGATCAAAATGGGTGTCCTTGGGAAGCCCGGGACGTCCAGGTTGTCTAAGGAGGGGTGAACCGGGCCCGGGGGGAAACCCACAGCCAAAAACACCCCTGTCAAGTAGTGGATCACGCCCCAGATGAGCGGGTGTAGTAGCCCTGCCCAATAAGGCAAAAAATTGGGCCTTTTTTTTCTAAGGGTTCAACATAAATTTACGGTGTTGGGATTGTCCTACCAAAAAATATTTTTTATAATCTCGCCTACGCAGTGAAGTTACAACGCGTGGTGTGTGTTGTGTTTGTGGTGCATTTGTTTTTGCGCGTTTGTGTGTGTTTGCGGTTTGTGTGTTGTGCGTGTGTGTGTGTGCTTTCGTGCGTGCATGTGTGTGTGTGGTGGTGTGTGTGTGTGTTTTGGGTTTTTTAGGCGGGGTGAAACCAGGGAAAATGACTCATTAGAAACGATAACCAATGGGTAATGGACTTTTTGTGCTGATGACAGATGTTGTTTAAATGGGGAAATACATTTATTATGAAAAAAAGGTATACCCCGTAAAAAAGGGGTTCTCTTACTCCACCATTGGCTGGGGGCGGGGGCTCACTCTGTAACCGGGGGACTCGGAGGGGCCGGGGGTGTAGGATGGGTTGAGGTGGGATCACTACTGCGGATCCTCATGTTGATTGGGGGCCCCACTAAAATTGGGATCAATATGGGTGTCCTTGGGGAGCCAGGACTCAGTTTCTAAGGAGGTGTGAAATAGGCAGGGGGGAAACTAGCAGCCAAAAGCACCCGTGTCAAGAGTAGTGGGTACGCCCAGAGTGAGCGGCTTGTAGTACCCTGCCAAAACAGGCAAATTGGTCCTTTTGCTAAGGCTTCAACATGTATTCACGTGGGCTGCATAAGTCCAACCAAAAAAAATTTTTAATCTCGCCCACCATGAAGCTCCCCAAATTGCAAAAGCTCACTCATTTTTTGTGTTCATTTATTTTTTAGTGTTTTAAATATGGTGTGTTGTTGTTGTGTGTGTTTGCGTGTATGTGGTTTTTTTTGTGTTTGCGTGTGTGGTGTTTGCGCGCGCACGTGTGTGTTTGCGTGTGTGTTTTGTGTGGGGTGGTTTGCGTTGGTGTTTTGCATGTGTTTTTTTGTTTTCATTTAGCTGTTTGTGTTTGGTGTGTTTTTTTGCTGTGTGGTTTTGCATGTGGTGTGCATTTTTGTTTGCGTGTGTGTGTGGGGGTTTTTCATTGTGGTGTTTGTGTTTGGTGTGTGTGTGTGTTGTTTGCGTGCGGTGTGTGTGTGTGGTGTGTGTGTGGTGTTGGTGTATGGGGGGATGGAACCCGGAATAAAAACCCTTAGAGACGTATAACCCAAAGGTAATGGGCTTCGTTGCTTACAGGAAAAAATACATCATTATGAAATAATAATGTCATAACGTTTTTGCTGTTAAAAAGGACTTCTCATGCATTTACCATTGGCTGGGGGTTTGGTGGCTCGATCTTAAACCGGCGACTCGGGGCCGGGGTGAGATGGCTTAGGTGGGGGCATGGGTGCCGACTCCCCTGTTGATTGGGTGCCGCACTAACTTGCTCAAAAATTGGGGGTCCTTGGGGAACCCCGGGGCGTCCAGGTTGTCTAAGGAGGGGTGAAACCGGGGGCCCGGGGGGAAAAAACCCCCCCAAAGCCCCGTGTCAAGCAGTAGTTTGGGGTCACGCCCGAGAGTGGCGGCGTGATAGCCCTGCCCAAATACAGGGAAACTTTGGGCCTTTTTTTCTAAGGCTTCACAGAATTCACGTGTTGCTTAAGTCCCAAACCAAAAATATTTTTTATAATCGCCTACGCAGTGAAGCTCCAAAAGGGTGTGTGTGGTGTGGTGGTGTGTGTTTGTGTGATTTGTGTGTTCGCGTGTGTGTGTGTGTTTGCGTGTGTGTGTGTTTGGGGTTTTTTGTGTGTGCTTGCGGCTGCGTGTTGTGTGTGTTTTTGGTTGTGTGTTGTTGTAGGCGGGAAGAAAAAGGAAATAAAGACTCATTAAAGACGTATAACCCAAAGGGTAATGGAATTTGTTCTGATAACGATGTTGTTTAAATGGAAAATTCATTTATTTTTAAAATAAAAACATATAACCTTTAAAAAGGACGTTTTCATGCATCCACCATTGGGTGGGGGCGGTGGGTCATCTGTAAACCGGCGCTCGGAGGCCCGGGCTGTAGGATGGCTTAAAAGGGGGGGATCACGCTCGGCTCCCCAGTTGATTGGGTGTCCGCACTAAGCTTTTCATCAAAATGGGTGTCCTTGGGGGGCCAGGACGTCCAGGTTGTCTAAGGAGGTGTGAACCGGGCCAGGGGGGGAAAATCCACCAAAAACACCCATGTCAACAGTAGTGGGGTCACGCCCGAAGTGAGCGCTTTAGTAGCCCTGCCACACAGCAAAACCCTTGGGCCTTTTTTTCTAAGGGTTTAACATGTATTCACGTGTCTCATTTAATCCAACCAAAAAAAATGTTATAAACTCGCCTACGCAGTGAACTCAAACTTGCAACGCTCACTCTTTTTTGTGTTCTGTTTTTGTAGGTTTGATATATGTTGTGTTGTTGGTGTGTGTGTGTGTTTGCGGTGGGTTTGTGTTTTTTGTTTTTTGGTGTGTGTTTTGCGCCGCAGTGTGTTTTTGCGGGGTGTTGTGGGTGTTTGTTTTTGGTGTGTGTGTTTGATGTGTGTTTTTTGTTTGCAGTATGGGTTTTTTGTGTTTGCGTGTGTGTGTGTGCATTGTGTGGGGTTTTTGTGTTTTGGGTTGTTTTTGCATGGTGTGTGTGTGTTTTCGTGTGGGGTTTTTGGGGGTTTTTGGGGGGGGGTGTGTGTGGGGTTTTTGTTGTGTTTGCGTGCGGCGTGGGTGTGTGTCTGCGTGTGGGTGTGTGCGTGTTGGTTTTATGGCGGGAGGGGAAACCCGGGAAATAAAAAATCATTAGAAGACGTAAAAAACCAAATGGAATGGACTCGTTGCTGAGACGATGTTGTTTACCTAAAAATATACTCTTTTAAAAATAATAATGTCAAAAAAACGTTTAGCTGTTAAAAGGACGTTCTCAGGCATTCCCTTTTGGCGGGGGTTGGGGGCTGCTCGAACCCGGGCGACTGGGAGGCCTGGGCTATAGGGTGGGTTTAGGTGGGGATCACGCTGGGATCCTCATGTTTATTGGGGTTTTCCCCCTAACTTGGCATCAATATGGGTTTTCCTTTGGGAAAACCAGGGCGTCCAGGGTTTCTAAGGGGGTGTGAAACCGGGCAGGGGGGAAACCCAGCACCAAAAAACACCCCCTGTCAAAAAAGTAGGGAATCACGCCCCCGGGGTGAGCGGCTTTTAGTACCCCGCCCAAAACAGGCAAAATTGGTCCTTTTTGCTAGGCTTTTAACATGATTCACGTTGTTGCTTAAGTCCAAAAACCAAAAAAAATTTGTTAAAATCTCGCCTACGCAGTGAAACTCAAACTTTCAAAGCTCGAATTCCCCCTTTCTCATTTTTTGTGTTCATTTATTTGTGTTTTGATATATTGTGTTTGCTGTTTGTGGTGTTTGCGTGTTGTGCTGTGTGGGTAGGGGGCCGGGAAATCCAGGTTGTCTAAGGAATGGAACCGGGCCCGGGGAAAACCCCGCAGCCAAAAACACCCGTTCAAGCAGTAGTGGGGCACCCCCGAGAGGAGCGGCTTTTTTTATACCCCCGCACAGCCCCCATAGACTCAATATCCTTTTTTTTTATGTAACAAATTACATTGCCGCCCCAGTAACGTTTACAGACGGTTTACTATTTTACAAAAACAAATTTGAAAACGAAACAAAATTTTCCTTTGATTTGTCTCTCCCATTTGATTTGGGGAAAAAAATTCTTCCCCAGCGATACGGCGCACGCCGGGAGGGGAACATCTCTGGCTTCACTCCCTTACCCGGGGGTGTGTGTGTTTTTGGGGTGTGGTTTTTTTCCGTGTGTGTGTTTGTGTGTGTGTTTGCGTGTGTGTGTGTGTGTTGTTTGCTGTATGTGTGTATTTGTTTTGCGTGTGTGTGTGTTTGTGTTTACGTGTGTTGTGTGTGTTTTTTTAAAACCAAGGGGAAAAACTTGTTGCTGATGACAGATGTTGGGTTTAAAAGAAATATATACATTTATTTGAAAAATTCTAAAACGCTTAGCTGTTAAAAGGGGGGGTTTTTATGCACCCCGTTAGCTGGGGGGATTCTCGACTCTGTAAACCGGGGACTCGGAGCCTGGCTGTAGGTGGCTTGAGGTGGGGTCACTGCTGCGGATTCCTCATGTTGATTGGGGTCCGCACTAAGCAGGCTCAATATGGGTGTCCTTTGGGGAAACCAGGGACGTCCAGGTTGCTAAGGAGGGGTGCATTAAATCCAACCCCAAAAAAAATTTGTTATATCTCGCCCACGCATGAAGCTCAAACTTTTCAACGCTCGAATTCCCCCTACTCTTTTTTGGCATGTTTTTGTATGTTTTTATAGTGTGTGTTTGCGTGTGTGTGTTGCATTTGTGTTTTCGCGTGTTGTGTGTGTTTGCGGGGGGTGTGTGTTTGCGTGTGTGGTGTGTGCTTTCGTGCGTTTTGTGTATTGTGTGTGTGTGTGTTGTGTGTATGGCGGATGAAAACCAGGAATAATTTCTCATTAAAACGTATAAACCAAAGGGTAATGGGTTTGTTGCTGTTTACAGATTTTTGTTTAAAAAGGAAAAAATACATTTTTTTATTAAATAAAGACTTATAAAACCCTTAAAAAAGGGCGTTCTCAGGGATCCACCATTGGCTGGGGTCGTGGTTTTGGCTCTGTAAACCGGCGACTCCGGGGGCCTGGGGTGTAGGTGGCTTGAGGTTGGGGGTTTACTTTCTGGGAGGACTCCTCATGTTATTTGGGGGTCCGCACTAACTTTTGGGATCAAATGGGTGTCCCTTTGGGGGGCCGGGACGTCCATTTTTCTAAGGAGGTGGGGAACCGGGCCCGGGGGGAAACCCCCAGCCAAAAGCCCCATGTCAAACAGTAGTGGGGTCAACCCGGGCCCCAAGTGAAACGGGTTGGATCAGCCCTGCGAACACAGGGAAACTTGGTTTCCCTTTTTTCTAAGGGTTCACATGTATTCACGTTCTGCATTAAGTCCAACCAAAAAAAGTTTAAAAATTCGTCTAAACCCGGAAGCTCACAACTTGCAACGCTCTCTAACCCCATTTTTTTTGTTCATGTTGTTATAGTTTTTTTTATTATGTGTGTGTTCGGGGGTTTGTTTGTTGTGTGTGTGTGTGTTTTTGGGGTGTGGGGTTTTGGTTTGTGGGTTTGGGGTGTGTTTTGTGTTTGCGCCGCGCGTGTGTGTTTGCGTGTGTGTGTGTGTGGGGTTTTTTGCGTGTGTGTTTTTCATGTGTGTTTTTTATTTGCATGTATGTTGTTTTTTGTTTAAAGTGTATGTGTGTGCATGTGTGTGGTTTTTTCATTGTGTGTGTGTTTGTGGGTTTTCCCTGGTGGTTTCCGTGTGTGTGGGGTGGGTGTTTCCCTGTGTGTGTGTTTTTGTTTCCGGCGTGTGTGTGTTAGCGTGTGTGTGTGTGAGTGTGTGTGTTTGCGTACGTGTTGTGGTTTTGTGTGGTTGTTGTTTACGGGAAAGGAAAAGGGAAAAAATAAAATCTTTTAAAAACGTTAACCAAGGTAATGTCCCCCTTTTGCGCTGAGGGCAGGGATTTTTTTACACGGGGAAAAAATACATCTATTAGAAAAAAATGTCATAAAAAGTTTAGCTGTTTTAAAAAAGGGTGTTCTCATGCATTCCCCCCATTGGCTAGGGGTTTGGGGGCTCGCCCCTGTCCCTTTCCCCCCGGGCTCGGAGGCCTGGGGTTTAGGGTGGCCCTTTAGGTGGGGTCACTGGGTGCGGACTCCTCAAAGTTTTATTGGGTGTCCCCCCTGGCCCTTGGGGTCAAAATGGGGGGTCCTTGGGAAGCCGGGGGCTTTCCCGGTTGTTAAGGGGGGTGTGAACCTGGCCAGGGGGGAAAAACCCCGCAGCCAACACCCCCTGGCAAACAGGGAGTGGAATCACGCCCAGAGTGAGCGGCGTGGAGTAGCCCTGCCATTTCAGGCAAAAAATTGGTCCTTTTTTTCTAAGGCTTTTAAAAAAATTCCGTTGGGTTTCATTAAGTCCAAAACCCAAAAAATTTTTTTTTATAATCCGCCTTTAAAGCAGTGAACTCACAAATTTCCACGCTCGAATTTCCCCCCTAAATCCCTTTTTTTGGGGTTCATGTTATGTTGTAAATTTTGATTTTGTGTGTGTTTGCGTGTGTCTGTGTGTGTTTTTTGGGGTGTGTTGTGTTTTGTGTGTGGGAGGGAGCCGGGAAAATCCAGGTTTCTAAAAGGTGGGGAACCCGGGGGAGGGGGAAACCCACAGCCAAAAACACCCTTTTCAACAGTATTGGGGTCACGCCCCCAGAGTGAGCGGGTTGTATACCCTGCAAGCCCCCATAACTCAATATCCTTTTTTTTTGTAAATAAAAAATTTTAAAATTTTCACGACTTTGAACAGAGTTTCACAGAGGGGGCTTACTATTATCAAAACGAAAAAAGAAAGCGAAACCAAAAATTTTCCCCTTTTTTTTTAGTCTGGGTTCCCTTTGATTTTAGGATAAAAAATTTTTACCCCCCGATGCGAGCGCATGCCAGGGAGGGGGGTAAATCTCTGGCTTCAAATCCCTTTCCCGGGTGTGTGTGTGGGGTCTGCGTGTGTGTGTGTTTTGGCCGGGGTGTGTGTGTTATGTGTTTTTCGGTGTGGGGTGTTTGCGTGTGTTGTGTGTGTTTGTTTCCGTGGGTGGGGTGTGTGTTTTTTGTATGTTTTGTGTTTGTTTTTTTGCGTTTGTGTGTTTTGGGTTTGGGTGTGGGGTTTTGTGTTGTTTGTATGGCGGGGTGGAATCAGGAAAAAATACTCATTAGAAGACGTATAAAAAAGGGGAATGGACTTTGGTTTTTTTTTTCTGAGGGCAGATGTTGGGTTTTAAAAGGGGAAAAAATACATTTATTATGAAAAAAATATTTCATAAACCGCTTAAAATGTTAAAAAGGCGTTCTCAAACATCCACCATTGGGTGGGGTCGGGGGTTCGACTCTGTAATCCCGGGGACTTTGGAGGCCTGGGTAGGATGGGGTTTAGGTGGGGAAAACTTGCTGCAAAGGGCTCCTCTGTTTTATTGGGGGTCCGCCCTAAGCTTGGCCTTTAATAAGGGTTTCCTTGGGGGCCAGGGGCCCAGTTTTTGGGTAAGGGGAATGTGGAAAACCGGGGCCCGGGGGGAAAATCCGCAGCCAAACACCCGTGTCAACCCGTAGTGGGGGAAAACACGGGCCCCGGGGTAGCGCTTGTAGCCCGCCCTGGGGCCCAAAACAGGCAAACTTGGTCCTTTTTGCTAAGGCTTCCAAAAATTTTTCACTTTCCCTCCCGCATTTAAATCCAAACCAAAAAAAATTTTATAATCTCGCCTACGCAGTGAAACTCCCAACTTGCAACGCTCTAAATCATTTTTTCTTTTCCCTGTTATGTTATAGTGTTTTTTATATATGTGTGTGTTCGCGTGTGGTTGTTGGGGGTTTTTGGTTGTTTTGCGTGTGTGTGGGGTTGTTTGTGTTTTCGTGTGTGTGTGTTTTGCGCGCGCAAGGGGTGTGTTTTTTCGTGTGTGTTTTGTGTGGGGTGTTTGCGTGTGTGGGTTTTCATGTTTTTTTGTGGGTTTTCATTAAATTTTGTTTTTGGTTTTACGTGCATGTGTTTTGGGGTTTTTCTGTGTGGGTTTTTTGTTTGCGTGTGTGTGTTTTCCGTGTGGGGGGTTGGGGGGGGGGTGTGTGTGTTTGCATGTGTGTGTGTTTTGTTTTCCGTGTGTGTGTTTTTTGCGTGTGTGTGTTTGAATGTGTGGGGTTTTTCGTTTCATGTGTGTGTGTGTGTGGGGTGTGTGTTGTGTGTATGGCGGGATGGAAAACCGGGGAAAAAATAAATCATTAAAGACTTATAAAACCAAAGGTAAGGGACTTCGTTTTCTGAAAACAGATGTTGTTTTCCCCGGGAAAAAATTTCATCTTTATGAAATAACCCTCATAAAACTTTAGCTTTTTCAAAAGGATTTCTCATGCATTCACCATTGGCTAGGGTTTTGGGGGCTCGACTCGTAATTTCCCCCGGGGACTCGGGGGCCTTTGGCCCCGTAGGATGGCTTGGGTGGGGATCACTGCTGCAGGACTCCTCATGTTATTGGGGGTCCCCCACTAAGCTTGGGATCAAGGGGGGTCCTTGGGAAGCCAGGGCTTTCCCGGTTGTCCCTTTGGGGGTGTTTGGGGGAAAAAACCCCCCGGCCAGGGGGAAACCCCCCAGGCCCAAAAACCTCGTGTCAAGGGAGTAGGGAATCACGCCCCAGAGTGGGGCGGCCCTGTAGTAGGGCCCCGCCAAAACAGGCAAAAATTTGGGCCTTTTTTTTCTAAGGCTTCAACATAATTCACGTTGTTCATTTAAATCCAACCAAAAAAATATATATAATCTCGCCTAAAGCAAATGAAACTCACAACTTTCAACGCTCGAATTCCTCTACTCATTTTTTTGTTCATGTTATGTTTTTATTTTTGATATTGTTTTTTGCGTGTGTCTGTGTGTGTGTGTTTGCGTGTGTGTGTGTCTGTGTGTTTTCAGGGAGCCGGGAAATCCGGTTTTCTAAGGAGGTGTGAACCGGGGCCCGGGGGGGAAAACCCCGCAGCCAAAACACCCGTGTCAAACATTTGTGGGATCACCCCGAGAGTGGCGGCTTGTAGTAACCCCCCACACCCCCAGACTCAATACCTCTTTTTTTGTAGTAACCAAATTTTAAAATTGCACGACCTATTAAAAGAGTTTCACAGATGGGTTTTTACTATTAACCAAATTTGAAAAAGAAAAAACGAACAAGAATTTTCCTTTTATTTAGGGGCTGCTCCCAAATTTTATTTTAGGAAAAAAATTCTTACCCCCAAACGATGGCCCAGCGCATGCCCGGCAGGGGTAAATCTCTGGGGTTCAAAATCCTTAAACCCGGGGGGTGTGTGTGTGTCTGCGTGTGTGTGTGTTTTCGTGTGTTGTGTTGTGTGTGTTTCCGTGTGTGTGTTGTGTTTGCGTTGTGTGTGTTTGTTTTTGCGTGTGTGTGTGTTTGTGTTTGCGTGTGTTTTGTGTGTGTGTTTGTTTTGTATGGCGGGATGGAATCAGAAAAAATGATTTATTAGAAGACGGGATAACCCAAAGGGTATGGACTTTTGCTGATGAAAAATTTGTTTAAAAAAGGAAAATTTTACATTTATTAATGAAAAAATGATGCATAAAACGCTTACTGTTAAAAAGGACGTTTTTCAAATGCAAACCAAACCCTTTTTCTGGGTCGGGGTTTTTTACCTTTAAACCGGCGCCTTTGGAGGCCCGGGCTGTAAGGGAAAAGGGTTGAGGTGGGGATCCTGCTGCAGGACTCCTCATGTTGAAATTTGGGGGTCCCACTAAGCTTTGGCCCCAATAAAGGGTGTCCTTGGGGCCAGGGACGTCCCGGTTTGGGTAAGGGAAATGTGAACCGGGCCAGGGGGGAAACCCCGCAGGGCCAAAGCACCCCCGGGCAAGCAGTATGGGAAACCGCCCCAGAGTGAGCGGTTTTTAGTCCCTGCCAAAAACATGCAACCCTTTGGGCCTTTTTTTTCTAAGGGGTTTTTTAAATTTTCCGTGGCTGCATTAAGTCCCAAAACCCCCAAAAAATGTTATATTTTCGCCTACGCAGTGAAGCCCCACAACTTTTTCGCGCTCTACTCATGTTTTTGGGGTTCAGTTATGTTGTAATTTTTTGATAATGGTGTTTCTTTTGTGTATTGAGTTGTGTGGTGTGTTTGCGTTGTGTGTGTGTTTGTGTTTTTGTTGGTTTTGTGTTTTGTTTTGGCGGGGGCGCGTTTTGTATTCGTTTTTTTGTTTGCGTTTGTGTGTGTGTTTCCGTGTGTTTTGGGGTGTTTTGGGATGGTGGTTTTTTGTTTTTCATTATGTGTGGTTTTTTGTTTTTCTTTGTTGGGACATTTGTGTGTGTTTGCTGTGTGTTTTTGTTTTCCCCTGTGTTTTTGTGTTTGCGGGGGTGTGTGTGGGTGTTTTTTCATTTGTATGTGTTTTTTTGTTTGGGGCGTGTGGTGTTTTTTTGCGGTTTTGGGGTGTGGTGTTTGCGTGCGTGCGTGTGTGTGTTTGGTTTTTTTTGTTTTGGGGGATAAAACCTGAAATAAAGACCCCTTGAAGACGTTAACCCAATGGTATGGGCTTCGTTTTCTGTGACAATGTTTTTTTAACCCGGGGAAAAATACATTTATTATGAAATAATGTTTATAAAACCCTTTTTGCTGTTAAAAAAGGGCGTTTTTCGTGCATTCACCATTGGCTGGGGTTTGGTTTGGGTCGACTCTATAAAACCCCCGGGGACTCGGAAACCTGGGCTATAGGGGTTTGGGTTTGAGGTGGGGGGTCACTGCTGCAGGATTCCTCATGTTGAAATTTGGGTGTCCCACTAAGCTCGGCTCAATTGGGTGGGCCTTTTGGGGAACCAGGGGGCGTCCCCGGTTTGGGCTAAAGACGTCCCTTGTGGGCCCGGCCAGGGGGGGAAAACCCGCAGCCAAAAGCAAACCCCTGGGCCCAAACGTGTGGGGAAACACGCCCGAGAGTGAAATGGGGTTTTAGTAACCCCTTTCCCAAAAACAGGCCAAAATAGGTCCTTTTTTTCTAAGGGTCCAAAATGTTTTTCCCCTTTTTTGCTTAAAATTTCCAAAATAAAAAATATTTGTTTTAAACTCCCCCTACGCGGGGAACCACAAAAATTACAACACTCCCAATTTCCCCCTACTCATTTTTTTGTTTTTTGTTATGTTGTGGTTTTTTTTTTCGTGAGTGTGTGCTTTTTTGTTTGCGTGCGCCCCGTGTGTGTTGTTTTGTGGTGTGTTTGGGATGTGTGTGTGTGCTTGCGTGCGAGAGTGTGTGGTGTGTGTGTTGTGTGTATGGCGGGATGGAATCAGGAAATAATGACTCATTAAAGACCCTATAAAACCCAAAGGGGAAAAGACCTTTGTTGCTATTCAAAATTTTGTTTAAAAAGGGAAAAAAATACATTTATTTGAAAAAATAAAGTCCCTTAAAAAAGCTTAGCTGTTAAAAAGGGGGGGTTTTCATACACCTCATTGGGTGGGAGTTGGTCTCGCTCGTAAACCGGGGGCTCGGAGGCCCCGGGTTTTGGGATGGCTTAAGGTGGGGGTCATGCCCGGGGGGACCCCCATTTGGAAATTTTTTGTCCGCACTAACCTTTTTTCATCAATATGAGTGTCCTTGGAACCCCGGGGAAATCCAGGTTTTTCAAGGAGTGTGAACCGGGGGCCCGGGGGGAAAATCAGCTGCCAAAAGTACCCGTGGGCCCAAACAGAGTGAAACACGCCCGAAGTGGGAAAGGCTTTTTAGTACCTTGCCAAAAACAGGGAAAATTTGTCCTTTTTTTCTAAAGCTCCAAAAGTAATTTCCCTTGCTTTCATTAAATCCCGAAAAAAAAATTTGTTAAATCTCGCCCCACGCATGAAGCTCACAACTTAAAAAACGCTCTACTCATTTTTTGTGTTATTATTTGTTTGTGTTTTTATGTTTTTTGTTTATGGCGGGGTTTGTGTGGGGTTTTGTTTTGCGTTTGTGTGTTTTTGTTTTTCGTGTGTGTGTGTTTGCGTGTGTGTGTGTGTTTTTCAAGGGTGTGGTTTTTTTGTGTGGGGTTTTGTGTGTGCGGGGTGTATGGGGGGTGGTCAAAAATAATGACTTAAATTTAAAAAATAACCCAAAGGGGAAAGGGGGGTTTTGTTGCTGAGACAAAATGTTGTTTTAAAAGGAATATATACATTTATTATGAAATAAAAAGGGTTTTAAAACCTTGCTGTTTAAAAAAGGGGGGGTTTTCATACTCCCCCGTGGGTGGGGTTGGGGGCTCGCCTGTAATCCGGGACTCGGGGGCCTGGGTGGAGGGTGGCCTTTTAGGTGGGGATCACTGCTTCAGGACTCCTCATTTGAAATTTGGTTTTCCCACCAAACTTTGGGATCAATTGGGGGGTCCTTGGGGGGCCAGGGGCGTCCCGGTTTTTCTAAAGGGTGTGAACCGGGCCAGGGGGGAAAACCCGCAGCCCAAAGCACCCGTTTCAAGCATTTGTGGGGGTCATGGGCCCCCAAAATTTAGCGCTTGTAGTTTTCCTTGCCAATACAGGCAAAATTTGGGGCCTTTTTGCTAAAGCTCCAACGTGTAATTCCCCGTTGCTGCATTTTAAATCCAAACCCCAAAAAAAAAAATATATAGACTCGCCTACGCAGTGAAGCTCCAACTTACACGCCTACTCCCTTTTTTTTTGTTCATGTTATGTTGTGTGGTTTTTATATAGGGTGTTCTGGGTGTTATGTTTTTTTGTGTGTGGTGTTCCCGTGTTTGCGGGCTGTGTTGTGTGTGTTTTGTGTTTACTGTGTGTTTTGTTTGGCCGGGGGGCGTTGTGTTTCGTGTGTGTGTGTGTTTTTGTGTAAAGGTTTGGGGTAACAGGAAATAAATTTTCATTAGAAGACTAAAAACCAATGGTAATAGACTTCATTGCTGATGGCAATGTTTTAAAACGGGAAATATACTACAAATTTTCCCTAAAAAACTTTTGCTTTTAAAAAAAAACGTTCTCTGCATCCACCCTGGGTGGGGTTGGTGGGTCGACTCTTTTAAATTTGGCGACTCGGAAGCCTGGGGTGTAAATGGCTTTTAGGTTTTTATCACTGCTCCAGGACTTCTCATGTTGATTTTGGGGACCGCACTAAGTTTTTGGCCCTCAATATGGGGGGTCCTTTGGGGAAACCAGGGACGTCCAGGTTGTCTAAGGTTTGACCGGGCGAGGGGGGAAACCGCACCAAAAACCCCCTGTCAACATTTGTGTGGGTCCCCGCCCCCAGAGTGACGGCCTTTTTAGTACCCCGCACAGCCCCCATAGAATCAATATCCCTTTTTTTTGGTAGTAACAACTTACATTTCCCCGACCTAGTTAAAATTTCACAGATGGGTCTTTTCTATTATACCAAAAACGAATAAAAAAGCGAAAAAAGAATTTACCCTTTTATTTAGTCTGCTCCCCCTTTTATTTTGGGGTAAAATTCTTCCCCCCAGCGATGCGAGCACACCGGCAGGGTTCATCTCTGGCTTCAACTTCTTACCCGGGGTGTTGTTGTGTGTTTGTGTTTTTGGGGTGGTTTTTTGGGGTGGGGGTGTGTGTGTGTGTTAGTGTTTTTCGTTGTGTTGGGGTGTGTGTTTTGCGTTGTGAGTGTTGTATGTGTGTTTTTTCGTGTGTGTTTGTGTGGGGTGTTTTTCATATGTTGTGGTTGTGTTTGCGTGTGAGTGTTTGTGTTTTTCGTGTGTGTGTGTGTGTGTTGTGTGTATAACGGGATGGAATCAGGGAAAAAATTGACTCATTAGAAGACGTATAACCAATGGTAATAGACTTCGTTGCTGATGTCAGATGTTTAAATGGGAAAAAAATACATTTATTAAAGAAATAAAGTCATAGAACGGGTTAGCTGTTTTAAAAAAGGGCGTTCTCATGCATCCACCATTGGCTGGGGTCGGTGGCTCGATTCTGTAATCCGGCGACTCGGAGGCCTGGGCTGTAGGATGGCTTGAGGTGGGGATCACTGCTGCACGACTCATGTTGATTAGGTGTCCGCACTAAGCTTGGCATCAATATGGGTGTCCTTGGGAAGCCAGGGACGTCCAGGTTGTCTAAGGAGGTGTGAACCGAGCCAGGGGGAAACTCAGCAAGCCAAAAGCACCCGTGTCAAGCAGTAGTGGGATCACGCCCGAGAGTGAGTGGCGTGTGTGTGTTTGCGTGTGTGTGTGTTTGCGTGCATGTGTGTGTGTTTGCGTGTGTGTGTGTGTTTGCGTGTGTGTGTGTTTGCGTGCGTTTGTGTGTATGTGTTTGCGTGTGTGTGTGTGTGTGTGTTTGCATGTGTGTTTGTGTTTGCGTGTGTGTGTGTGCATTTGTGTTTGCGTGTGTGTGTGTTTGCGCGCGCGCGCGCGTGTGTGTTGTGTGTATGGCGGGATGGAACCAGGAAATAATGTCTCATTAAAAGACGTATAACCAATGGTAATGGACTTCGTTGCTGATGACAGATGTTGTTTAAATGGGAAAATATACATTATGAAATAATGTCATAAAACGCTTAGCTGTTAGAAAAGGACGTTCTCATGCATTCACCATTGGCTGGGGTTGGTGGCTCGACTCTATAATCCGGCGACTCGGAAGCCTGGGCTGTAGGATGGCTTGAGGTGGGGATCACTGCTGCACGACTCCTCATATTGATTGGGTGTCCGCACTAAGCTTGGCATCAATATGGGTTTTCCTTGGGAAGCCAGGGACGTCCAGGTTTCTAAGGAAGTGTGAACCGGGCCAGGGGGAAACCAGCAGCCAAAACCACCCGTGTCAAGCAGTATGGGATCACGCCCAGAGTGAGTGGGTTGTAGTAGCCCTCCCAAAACAGGCAAACTTGTCCTTTTTTGCTAAGGCTTCAACATGGGATTCACGTTGTTGCATAAAGTCCAACTAAAAACATTTGTTATAATCTCGCCTACGCAGTGAAGCTCACACACAACGCTCGAATTCCCTCTACTCATTTTTTGTGTTCATGTTATGTTGTAGTGTTTCATATGTGTGTGTGCGAGCATTTGTGTTTGCACATGTGTGGGTGTGTTTGCTTGTGTGTGTGTGTTTTTGCGTGCGTGTGTGTGTGTGTGTGATTCTGTTGTGTGTATGGCAGGTTGAAACCAGGAAATAATGACTCATTAGAAGACGTATAACCAATGGGTAATGGACTTCGTTGCTGATGACAGATGTAGTAAATGGGAAAATATACATTTGTTATGAAATAATGTCATAAAACGCATAGCTGTTAAAAAGGACGTTCTCATGCATCCACCATTGGCTGGGGTTGGTGGCTCGACTCTGTAATCCGGCGACTCGGAAGCCTGGGCTGTAGAATGGCTTGAGGTGGGGATCACTGCTGCAGGACTCCTCATGTTGATTGGGTGTCCGCACTAAGCTTGGCATCAATATGGGTGTCCTTGGGGAGCCAGGGACGTCCAGGTTGTCTAAGGAAGTGTGAACCGGGCCAGGGGGGACACTCAGCAGCCAAAAGCACCCGTGTCAAGCAGTAGTGGGATCACGCCCGAGAGTGAGTGACTTGTAGTATCCTTGCCAATGCAGGCAAACTTGGTCCTTTTTGCTGAAGCTCCAACATGTATTCACGTTCCTGCATTAAGTCCAACCAAAAAAATATTAGTTACAATCTCGCCTACGCAGTGAAGCTCACAACTTACAATGCTCGGATTCCCTCTACTAATTTTTTGTGTTCATGTTATGTTGTAGTGTTTGATATATGTGTGTTCGCGTGTGTGCGTGTGTTGTGTGTGTGTGTGTGTGTGTTTGTTTGCGTGTGTGTGTGTGTGTGTGTGCGTGTGTACGTGTATGTGTGTGTTGTGTGTATGACGGGATGGAATCAGGAAATAATGACTCATTAGAAGACGTATAACCAATGATAATAGACTTCTTTGCTGATGACAGATCTTGTTTAAACGGGAAAATATACATTTATTATGAAATAATGTCATAAAACGCTTAGCTGTTAAAAAGGACGTTCTCATGCATCCACCATTGGCTGGGGTCGGTGGCTCGAGTCTGTAATCCGGTGACTCGGAGGCCTGGGGCTGTAGGATGGCTTGAGGTGGGGATCACTGCTGCACGACTCCCTTTTGTTGATTGGGTGTCCGCACTAAGCTTGACATCAATGGGTGTCCTTGGGAGCCAGGGACGTCCAGGTTGTCTAAGGAGGTTTTGAACCGGGCCAGGGGGAAACTCAGCAGCCAAAAGCACCCGTGTCAATCAGTAGTGAGAAACACGCCCCCAGAGTGAGCGGCTTGTAGTAGCCCTCCCAGTATAGGCAAACTTGGTTCTTTTTGCTAAGGCTCCAACATGTATTCACGTTGCTGCATTAAGTCCAACCAAAAAATATTTGTTATAATCTCGCCTACTCAGTGAAGCTCACAACTTACAGCGCTCGAATTCCCTCTACTCATTTTTTGTGTTCATGTTATGTTGTAGTGTTTTTATATGTGTGTTTGCGTGTGTGTGCTTTGTGTTTGCGCGTGTGTGTGTTTTTTGCATGTGTGTGGGGTTTGCATGTGGTGTGGTGTGTGTGTTGTTGTGTGTGGCGGGATGAAACCAGGAAATAATGACTCATTAGAAGACGTATAACCAATGGGTAATGGACTTCGTTGCTGATGACAGATGTTGTAATAAATGGGAAAATATACATTTATTATGAAATAATAATGTCATAAAACGCTTAGATGTTAAAAAGGACGTTCTCATGCATCCACCGTTGGCTGGGGTCGGTGGCTCGACTCTGTAATCCGGCGACTCGGAGGCCTGGGCTGTAGGATGGCTTGAGGTAGGGATCACTGCTGCAGGACTCCTCATGTTGATTGGGTGTCCGCACTAAGCTTGGCATCAATATGGGTGTCCTTGGGAAGCCAGGGACGTCCAGGTTTTCTAAAGAGGTGTGAACCGGGCCAGGGGGGGAAATCAGCAGCCAAAAGCTACCGTGTCAAGCAGTAGTGGGATCACGCCCGAGAGTGAATGGCTTGTAGTAGCCTTGCCAATACAGGCAAACTTGGTCCTTTTTGCTAAGGGCTTCAACATGTATTCACGTTGTTGCATAAAGTCCAACTAAAAAATATTTGTTATACTCTCGCCTACGCAGTGAAGCTCACAACTCACAACGCTCGAATTCCCTCTACTCATTTTTTGTGTTCATGTTATGTTGTAGTGTTTGATATGTGTGTCTGCGTGCATTTGTGTTTGCACGTGTGTGGGTGTGTTTGCTTGTGTGTGTGTGTTTTTGCATGCGTGTGTGTGTGTGTGTGTGTGTGTGTGTCTGTTGTGTGTATGGCGGGATGAAACCAGGAAATAATGACTCATTAGACGACGTATAACCAATGGTAAGGACTTCGTTGCTGATGACAAGATCTTGTTTAAACGGGAAATATACTTTTGTTATGAAATAATAATGTCATAAAACGCTTAGATGTTAAAAAGGACTTTTCTCATGCACCACCTTTGGGCGGGGGGTTGGTGGCTCGACTCTGTAATCCGGCGACTCGGAAGCCTGGGCTGTAGGATGGCTTGAGGTGGGGATCACTGCTGCACGACTCCTCATGTTGATTGGGTGTCCGCACTAAGCTTGGCATCAATATGGGTGTCCTTGGGAAGCCAGGGACGTCCAGGTTGTCTAAGGAAGTGTGAACCGGGCCAGGGGGAAACTCAGCAGCCAAACCCCCCGTGAAAAAGCAGTAGTGGGATCATGCCCGAGAGTGAGTGACTTGTATTATCCTTGCCAATACAGGCAAACTTGGTCCTTTTTGCTAAAGCTCCAACATGTTTTCACGTTGCTGCCCCCCTAACGAAGCCGCCTTGCCGCGGGGGGGGGGGGGCTTGAGTCCCAATAATCTGGTGAGCCGGACCAAAGGGATACCCATAATGGAGGGGTCACCAGTGAGGACGAGACAAAATGGCTTCCGGGTGCACCAAGGCCTATGAGGGGGGAGGGTGTACCCACCCTGGTTCATTCCTCTTGGACTAGGAGAACTCTCCCCGTGTGTTTGCCGTGCGTGGCATCCCGATTACCAGGAGACAGAGTCCTGGAGGTTGACGATGCTGCACGCTGCGCCCTGCAGCTAACAACACACCTCTTTGGTCCTTTATTCTGGTTAGAGGGGTGGCTTGATAAAGGGGCCCGGTCAAGTCAATGGGCTGGT
The DNA here is from genome assembly GCF_015228065.2 of Penaeus monodon. Lineage (NCBI taxonomy): Eukaryota > Metazoa > Arthropoda > Malacostraca > Decapoda > Penaeidae > Penaeus > Penaeus monodon. The sequence continues at coordinate 78,544 of NW_023658021.1, forward strand.
AAAATATGGCTAGGGTCAAGCAGGCACTATTCAGTCGGTAGCGCATAGGTCCCGCGACTGCCATCATTACTGTGATGTGGCTGCGTATATTTCCTCATTACCCCTGTGGCTGTTGGGAGATTTTGAACCCAACTATAGCTTCCCTCGTTGGACTCCATGGTGGGTGGGGGGGTGAGGAAATGAAGAATTAAAAATTTGTATGAGTACTACAAATTTACAAAGATCTAGCTCTCTCCCTGACGACCTGCGCAATCCCTCGAACCATTCTCTCTGGAAAATCACACGTCCTCTGGAACCTTTTCAGTTTCCAAAGGGCAAGAATGGGAAATCGAATGGTTCCCGGGCTCCCAAACCAGGTAAGAAGGGGAAAAGTCCTCCTCAATCCTTTAAGGAGATCTTACCTGGAAAATATGAAAGCATTTCATATAGTAAGTACCTGGTAGTGAAGACCATTGATGGGTTCAATCATGGATCTTGACATCTTTGGAGGTTCATCGGAAATAGTTGAAGTATGTCCCGTGATCCTCGTATCACCCCACAGCGAGATGGTAGCCTGATAGTTGAGGTTTCGTCACCAGACGAGAGTGACCGTCTGCGTGCAATATGTAACATTCCTGGGGCTCAAGTTTCATGCTCTCCTCACAAAACTCTCAATCAGTGTAAGGGAATTGTCTTTTCCCAGACCTGATGAGGTATTTTTGAGGAAAAACTGTTAGAGGAACTAGAGAATTTTAATGTAGTGGCAGTAAAACGTTTAGGAAGAAAGTTGATGGTTTTGGAACAGTCGACACCAGCTCTTCTTCTAACTTTTAACACATTAGTCCTTCCAGAATGGGTTAATTTTAGCATGGTACCCCCCTCAAGGTAAAGCCATATGTGCCCAACCCTATGCGGTGTTTCCCAAATGCCAAAGGTTATGGCATGGAGCCAACTCTTGCCGTTTTAAAGAAAAGGACAACAAGAGTATGTGTTAAGTGTGGTACAACAGGTCATCAAGGAGATGAAAACTGTCCAGGTCCAATATGCTGTTACCACTGCAGAGAAGCTCATGAAGCTTCTTCAAAGCAATGTAAAAAGTACAAATTTGAAAAGGAAGTATTGGTAATAAGGAGCAAGGAGAAAGTTAGTTTTCCAGAGGCAAAGGCACGTGCCCCGTATGCTGTTTGCACAGCCAGGTAGGTCCTTTGCTTCGGTCCTACCCCACCCTCCTTCCCACCAACCCTTGCCCTCCAATGCTTCTTACAGCACACACACTGCCACTTCCTCTAAACCTCAGTCCAAAATTCCCTGAACACTGCCTCTGGTGAGTTGTTCCACCAGAAACGGAGTAGGATGAGGGGTCTATTGAGGAGACTCCTCCTCCCCAAAGTAAGGTCTTTGGAGCCATCAGGCAAGGCTCCAGAAGCCTCAACGGTGACAGCTCCAGCTGCCACCACATCCACAGGAGCATCTCTGCCTAGGCAGAATGCTCCTGAAGTAAAGGCTCAGGCACGCCCTTTGCCCAGGAAAAGGGAAATCCTGAACCTGTCCCAAGACTCCAGCTGCAACAAAATCCACAGGGGCCTCCGCTGCTAGACAAAATCCCCCTGAAGCAAAGGCTCAGGCCCGTCCTTTGCCTAGGCAAAGAAATCCTGAACCTGTCCAAGGAAACCGGGTGGAAACTAGTTCCACAGGTAAACAACATTAAAAGGTACTCCCAGGATCCTGGAAAGGGACAGCCTAAAGGTGTGAGGCAAACCTTACCACAGGTGCTGCCAAACACCTTATGAAGAAATAATCAAAAGGGAACTGGATCCCTAATCCAATGGAACTGTCAAGGAATTCATGCAAAATGGGAAGAACTGCAACATCTGATAGCTTCAGGGAACCCATTTTTGTGTATGCCTACAAGAGATTATGACCGGGGAAAATCGTCCCTTTTTCCCTGAGAGGATTTCAAGTTCAAGCCTTAATGGACCTTTGACTTGGACCTCATGGAGGAGTAGAAAGTAATGGTACGTCATGATATTCCCTCCAGGCCATCCACCTGCAGACAAACACTGCAGGTGAAGGCTGTGAGAATGGGCTTGACACGACCTTACACTTTTTGCATCCATCTACCTTCCTCCCCATAATCTCACATAAATGATTTGGAAGATCTACTTGGGCAGTTGCCACATCCATTTCTACTCTTGGGAGATTTCAATGGTCGGCACCCCTCGGGGGAGACACTTTGTGCAACCCTCGAGGAAGGGCCTTGGAGTCCTTGTTCTTAAGAGCAGATGCAGTTTTTACTGAAGTGACACCCCCACACATTTCCAAGTTCAACTGGGACATTCCCCAAATATAGACCTATAAATAGGTTTCACCTGATTAAACATTTTGAACTTCACTTGGGCAGGTCGGAAGACTTACATGGAAGCGACCATTTTCCAATAATTTTGGAGGAGGTGAAGGGTATTCCAGTCAATGGAGTGCAGAGATGGCGACTTGAACATGCAGACTGGAATTTTTTTTAGATCAACTGCAGTATTGCAAGGATCTGTAATGATTTCCAGTGTGTTCAGATGCTGTTAATCACTTCACATCACGAATTCACCTTGCAGCAGAAGCATCCATTCCCAAAAGTAGCGGACAGTTACCGTCGACCCCAGTACCATGGTGGTCTGATGAATGCCAACAAGCTGTCAGAGCAAGGAAAGCTGCATTAAGGCAGTTGAAACGACGCCCCAGCATTGTAACCTTGATCAGTTACAAAAAGACCCGAGCCCAAGGCCAGGCGCATGCTAAAGGAGGCTAACGGACGTCGTGGAGACAGTATGTCTCCTCGATTAACTCTGGGAACCCCCCTTAGCATGGGTGTGGGACAAGGTGCTAAGATTGCTGGAAAGAGCACATCCATATCAAACCTGCTCTGAAGATAGATGGCATAATCATCACAGACAAAAAAGATATTGCTTTAAAGAGCTAGCTAAATCCATGGCAGATATCTCCTCTGGAGCATCTTACACTGCTCGATTCTCCACTCTTCGTGCTGAACAGGAACAACACCCATGGTTGTTCTTCAGTAGGAATGCAGCAGAACTTCCATACAACTTGCCATTTTTGCGCAAGGAGATGGACTCTGCTTTGCAGGGTCTGCCGTAAGACTGCCCCAGGAAATGACGATATTCCATATCAAATATATCTCACTTACCGGAGAGTTCCCAGAAGTTCCTGTTGGACTTGTTCAATAGGATCTTAGGGAGGGCACAGTGCCATCCAAATGGAAAGAGGCTATAATCATTCCTGTTCCTAAACCCGGCAAAGATACTTCCACACCAGGAAAATTACAGACCAATTTCTCTCACCAGCTTGCATCTGCAAGCTGGGTGGAGAAAAAGGTCAACTTCAGTTTACATGGCTGCTAGAAAAAAAACGTGCTGACCCCATATCAATATGGGTTTAGAAAATTGAGATCGACCACAGATGCACTTGTGAGGATGGAAACTGCTATACGAATTCCTTCGCACAGCGACGTCACATGTTAGCAGTCTTCTTTGACCTTGAAAAGGGTTATGATCTACTTGGAAGCATGGGATACTCATGAAGCTGTATGACTTGGTTTTAAGAGGAGCATTACCTACCTTCATACAAAGCTTCCTTGCTAAAAGGAAGTTTAGAGTTTGGTGGGAAACAGTTTGCCTAACCTGGAAGATCAGCTGAAAGGGGTCCCACAAGGGAGTGTCTTAAGTGTGACCCTGTGTAACATTGCTAAAAATGACTTATAAAGGTTGTTCCAAGTGCTGTCTCATGTAATCTGTATGTAGATGACTTTACACTGTACTGCTCGGAGGAAGCTTACAGGATGTGCAAAGGGCGCATGCAGACTGCAATAAATCAGGTTGTACAGTGGGCAACGTATCATGGGTTCAAATTTTCTCAAAGCAAGACCATGGCTGTACATTTCCACAAACGAGGAAGTTCCTCCTTCCCTCTATTTAGGAGCAAACCCACTGCAATTTGTCCAAGAGGTGAAGTACTTGGGGCTAATTTTGACTCAAGACTTACATGGTGCCTCCACATCAAACAGTTAAAAATGAAGGCTACAAAAGCACTTAGTATTTGCGGGTTCTTTCACATTTATCTTTGGGGGGCAGACCGCACAACGCTTCTACGGCTTTACCGACACTTATTCGTAGTAGCTTGACTATGGATGTGAAGCTTATTCATCTGCAACTCCCCCTGGTCTTCGGATGTTGGACTCGGTTCATAATGAAGCTCTCAGAAACTGTACTGGGGCTTTCAGGTCTTCACCTGTGGAGTCCCTGTATGCTGAGAGTGGAGAACCACCTCTTTCATTACACCGGGACTACATGAACCTGATTACTACACGAGACTACAAAGGATTCCGGGTCTCCTACATCCAGATTGGTTTTCAACCCCCTTGAGGATAGCCGATCCTATGGTAGGAGAATGAGGAATCTTGTAGAAAGAACTTAATTTAAATCTCACTAAGGTTCTGGCTGTTGGAATTCCCCCAATTCCCCCCTTGGGGCTAATCAAGTCGAAACTGATTTGGTCGGAATTGGGAAAGGGGGGAGATCTGAAGCAGAAATCAGAGAGAATTTCTTTAGCACATTTCTAAGTACAAGGATCGGACGCAATATATACAGATGGTTCGAAATCTGCAAAAGGGTGTGGGCTTTGCAGCGTGAGCAGAAGGGAAAACTGCATCTGCAGTCTTTCTCTAGCAGCCTCGATCTTCACTGCAGAGTTACATGCCATCCTTGCAGCAGTTAAGAAGACTAGAGATCTTATGACCATTCTATTGTGATATATTGTGACTTTCATAGTGCCCTGCAAACAATCAAGAGCTTAAACTCATCACATCCAGTAGTGAGGGAGGTTTAAGATTGGGTTGCACTGTGTCAACACGTAAAAAGATAACTCTGTGTTGGGGCCAGCGCATGTTGGTGTCAGTGGGAATGACGAGCTGATCAGAAGGCTAAGGCAGCTGCCGCTCACCTTGTGATGCTCGTTTTCCTCTCCCACACACCGACCTGAAACCCAGCATCAGGAGTTGTCTTCGCGATAAATGGAAGGAACAATGGAGGCATATCTGCAGAAATAAACTGCGAGAGATTAGAGATGACCTTGGCAGTTGGGTGACTAGCATCCTCCCAACCGAAAGTGGAAGTTGCATTAACAAGGCTAAGAATCGGGCACACAAACTGACTCATGGGCCGATGAATGGCTAAAAATCAGGCACTTTGTGAAGGATTCCAAGAGCCCTTAACAATCGCACATGTAGTGGAAAGATGTGCAACATTCTCAGACCAAGAGTCAATATGTACTTGTCTCCCCCATATACACTGAAGAATGTATTGGGGGAGGATTGTGACATAGAGGGTCTTTAGTTTCCTTAGGGAGACTAATATTTTTAATAAAATTTAATTATGCATAATGTTTATGCAATAATTTTATACACTTAGAGTATAATATTTATGCTTTGATTTTTAATTTGTTTATTGTTATTTATAAGATATCTATTGACAGATTTTTTAAAGTTTTAAAAAAATTTTTAAAATTTTTTGTTTAACAGGTATTTGCCGCTAATGACCTTAGCTGTTGACGCGGCAGATAATTTTAAATAATCAATCAATCACGTTGCTGCATTAAGTCCAACCAAAAAAATATTAGTTATAATCTCGCCTACGCAGTGAAGCTCACAACTTACAACGCTCGGATTTCCTCTACTCATTTTTTGTGTTCATGTTATGTTGTAGTGTTTGATATATGTGTGTTCGCATGTGTGCGTGTGTTGTGTGTGTGTGTGTGTTTGTTTGCGTGTGTGTGTGTGTGTGTGTGTTTGCGTGCGTGTGTACGTGTATGTGTGTGTTGTGTGTATGATGGGATGGAATCAGGAAATAATGACTCATTAGAAGACTTATAACCAATGGTAATAGACTTCTTTGCTGATGACAGATCTTGTTTAAACGGGAATATATACATTTATTATGAAATAATGTCAAAAAACGCTTAGTTGTTAAAAAGGACGTTCTCATGCATCCACCATTGGCTGGGGTCGGTGGCTCGAGTCTGTAATCCGGCGACTCGGAGGCCTGGGCTGTAGGATGGCTTGAGGTGGGGATCACTGCTGCACGACTCCTCATGTTGATTGCGTGTCCGCACTAAGCTTGACCATCAAAATGGGTGTCCTTTGGGGAGCCAGGGGCGCCAGGTTGTCTAAGAAGGTGTGAAACCCGGGGCCAGGGGGAAACTCAGCAGCCAAAAGCACCCGTGTCAATCAGTAGTGAGATCACGCCCGAGAGTGAGCGGCTTGTAGTAGCCCTCCCAGTATAGGCAAACTTGGTTCTTGTTGCTAAGGCTCCAATATGTATTCATGTTGCTACATTAAGTCCAACCAAAAAATATTTGTTATAATCTCGCCTACTCAGTGAAGCTCACAACTTACAGCGCTCGAATTCCCTCTACTCATTTTTTGTGTTCATGTTATGTTGTAGTGTTTGATATGTGTGTTTGCGTGTGTGTGCATTTGTGTTTGCGCGTGTGTGTGTGTTTGCGTGTGTGTGTGTGTCTGTGTTGTGTGTATGGCGGGATGAAACCAGGAAATAATGACTCATTAGAAGACGTATAACCAATGGGTAATGGACTTCGTTGCTTATGACAGATGTTGTAATAAATGGGAAAATATACATTTATTATGAAATAATAACGTCATAAAACGCTTAGATGTTAAAAAGGACGTTCTCATGCATCCACCGTTGGCTGGGGTCGGTGGCTCGACCTGTAATCCGCGACTCGGAGGCCTGGGCTGTAGGATTGGGTTGAGGTAGGGATCACTGCTGCAAAGGGCTCCTCATGTTGATTGGGTGTCCGCACTAAGCTTGGCATCAATATGGGTGTCCTTGGGAGCCAGGGACGTCCAGGTTGTCTAAAGAGGTGTGAACCGGGCCAGGGGGGGAAATCAGCAGCGAAAAGCACCCGTGTCAAGCAGTAGTGGGATCACGCCCGAGAGTGAGTGGCTTGTAGTAGCCTTGCCAAACAGACAAACTAGGGCCTTTTTGCTAAGGCTCCAAAATGTATTCAGTTGTTGCATTAATTCCACCAAAAAAAATTTTTTATACTTCTCGCCTACGCAGTGAAGCTCACAACTTACAACACTCGAATTCCCTCTACTCATTTTTTGTGTTCATGTTATGTTGTAGTGTTTGATACGTGTATGTGTGTGTGCATTTGTGTTTGCGCACGTGTGTGTGTGTGTGTGTGTGTTTGCGTGTGTGTGTGTGCTTGCGTGCGAGAGTGTGTGTGTGTGTGTTGTGTGTATGGCGGGATGGAATCAGGAAATAATGACTCATTAGAAGACGTATAACCAATGGGGAATAGACTTCGTTGGGTGATGACAGATGTTGTTTAAATGGGAAAATATACATTTATTATGAAATAATAATGTCATAAAACGCTTAGCTGTTAAAAAGGACGTTCTCATATATCCATCATTGGCTGGAGTCGGTGGCTCGACTCTGTAATCCGGCGACTCGGAAGCCTGGGCTGTAGGATGGCTTAAGGTGGGGATCACTGCTGCAGGACTCCTCATGTTGATTGGGTGTACGCACTAAGCTTTACATCAATATGGGTGTCCTTGGGAAGCCAGGGACGTTCCAGGTTGTCTAAGGGTGTGAACCCCGGGGAGGGGGGGAAATCAGCAGCCAAAAGTACCCGTGTCAACAGTAGTGGGAAAAGCCCGAAAAGTGAAAGGGTTGATATCCTTGCCATACAGGCAAACTTGGGCCTTTTTTTCAAAGCTCCAACATGTATTTACGTTGCTACTTAAGTCCAAACAAAAAAATATTTTTTTAAAATTCGCCCCGTGAAGCTCAAACTTACAACGCTCTACCATTTTTTTTGTTATGTTATTTTGCAGTGTTTGATGTTTTGTGTTCACGTGTTGTGTTATGTGTGTGTTTTTCGTGTGGTGTTTTTGTTTGCGTGTGTGGTTTTTTTTGCGTGTGTGTGTGTTTTCTGTGTGTTGTGTTTGCGTGTTGTTTTTGCGTGGTTTTGTGTTTGTGTGCGTGTGTGTGTGTTGTGTGTATGGGGGTGGAATCAGGAAATAATGCCATTGAAGACGTATAACCAAGGTAAAGGACCTTGTTTCTGATGACAATGTTTTTTAAAAGGAAAATATACATTTATTATGAAATAATAATGTTAAAAAACCTTAGCTGTTAAAAAGGGGGTTTTTCATGCATCCACCGTGGCTGGGGGTTGGGGGCTCGACTCTGTAAACCGCGACTCGGGCCTGGGGTATAGATGGGTTTAGGGGGGGGATCACTGCTGCGGACTCCTCATGTTGATTGGGTTCGCACAAGCTTGGGATCAAAATGGGTACCTTGGGGAAGCCGGGCGTCCCGGTTTTTCTAAAAAGGGGTGAACCCGGGGCCCGGGGGGAAAAATCAGCAGCCAAAAAAGCTACCGGGTTTAAGGAGTGGGATATCCCGACAGTGAGTGGCTTGTAGTAGCCTTCCAATCAGGCAAACTTGGGGCCCTTTTTCAAAAGTCCAACATGTTTTCACTTGCTGCATTAAGCCAACCAAAAAAAAAAAAAATTAAAATCTCCCCTACCATGAAGCCCCAAAACTTACAGCGCCTACTCTTTTTTTGTGTTCATGTTATTTTGTGGTTTTTTGTAGGGGTTTTCGTGAGTGGGGTGTGTTTGCTCTGTGTATGTGTTGTTTGTGTTTACGTTGTGTGTGGTTTTTATTTTTTGGCTTTTGCGTGCGTGTCGTGTGTGTGTTGTGTGTATGGGGGGATGGAATCGGGAAAAAATTCATTAGAAGACGTATAACCAAGGGTAATGACTTCGTTGTTGACAGATGTTGTTTACCGGGAAAAATTACATTTATTTGAAATGAAATGTCATAAAACCTTAGCTGTTAGAAAGAAGTTTCTGCTCCACCACTGGGGGGGGTTGGTGGCTCGACTCTGTATCCGGCGACTCGGGGGCCGGGGGCTGTAGGAGGGCTTGAGGTGGGGATCACTGCTCCAGAACTTCTCATTTTGTTTGGGGTGTCCAACTAAGCTTGGCATAAATATGGTGTCCTTGGGAAGCCAGGGACGTCCAGGTTTTCAAAGGGTTGAACCGGGCGAGGGGGAAACCCACAGCCAAAGACCCGGTCGAGATAGTTGATCACCCCGAGAGGAGCGCTTTAGTACCCTGCACGCCCCTATGACTAATATCTTCTTTTTGGGTAGAAAACTTTAAATTCCACCTAGAAACTTTCACAGAGGGGTTTACTTTTATACAAAATCGAAAAAAAAGCGAACAAAAATTTACCTTTGATTTATCTGCTCCCTTTGATTTTGGAAAAAATTTTTCCCCCCACGTGCGAGCCAGCGGCAGGATTCATTTTGGGGTTCAACTTTTACCCGTGTGTATGTGGGGTGTGTGTGTTTTGGGTGGGGTTTCTTTGCGTGGGTGTGTGTGTGGTGATGTTTGGTGGTTGTGTGGTGTGTTTGCGTGTGTGAGTGTTGGTTGTTTTGCGTGTTGTTTGTGGTGTGTGTTTGCATATGTTTTTGGTTTTTGGGTTTTTCGTGTGATGTTTGTGTTTTTGCGTGTGTGTGGTTGGGGTTGTGTTTATAACGGATGGAATCAGGAAAAAATGACTCTTAGAAGACTTTAAAACCAAATGGTAAAGATTCTTTGGGTGATTCAGATTTTAAATGGGAAAAAATACTTTTTTATGAAAAAATGTCATAGACATTTGCGTTTTAAAAAAGGGCTTTTATGCATCCACCATTGGCGGGGGGCGGGGGCTCGATTCTGTAAACCGGCACCGGGGGCTGGGGTGTAGGATGGTTGAGGTGGGGGTCCTCTACGACTCATGTTTTATTAGGTGTCCGCCTAAAAACTTGGCATCAAAAATGGGGGTCCCTTGGGGAAACCAGGGACGTCCAGGTTTTCTAAGGGGTGTGAACCGGCCAGGGGGGAAATCCACCAAAAGCACCCGTGTCAAGCAGATGGGATCACGCCCGAGAGTGAGTGGCGGTGTGGGGTTTGCTGGTGGTTTTTTGCGGCATTGTTGTGTTTCGGTGTGTGTGTGTTTCGTGTTGTGTGTTTGCGTGCGTTTGTGGTATGTGTTTGCGTGGTGTTGTGTGTGTTTTTGCAGTGTGTTTGTTTTTTCGGGGGTTGTGTGCATTGTGTTTGCGTGTGGTGTGTTTGCGCGCGCGCCGCGTGTGTGTTGTGTGTATGGGGGGGATGGAAACCCGGAAATAATGTCTCTTAAAAGACGTATAAACCCCCTGGTAAGGGCTTCGTTGCTGAACAGAGTTTTTTAAATGGGGAAAAAAAAACATTTGAAATAATGTCATAAACGCTTTGCTGTTAGAAAGGGCGTTTTTTATGCATTCACCATTGGCGGGTTGTGGGTCGACTTAATCCGGGGACTCGGAAGCCTGGCGGGGGGTGGGTTGGGTGGGGGGTCACTGCTGCACGATCCTCATATTGATTGGGTGTCCGCACTAAGCTTGGCTCAAAATGGGTGTCCTTGGGGAAACAGGGCGTCCAGGTTGTTAAGGAATGTGAACCGGGGCCCGGGGGGAACCCACAGCCAAACCACCCCGGGAAGCCTAGGGGGTCACGCCCGAGAGTGAGTGGCTTTTTTAGCCCTCCCAATACAGGGAACTTGGTCCTTTTTTTCTGGTTGTTGGTTGTTGTTGTGGTGGTTGCCGTTGGTGGTGTGGTGGTTGCGTTGGTGGTGGTTGCGTTGGTGGTGGTGGTGGTTGCGTTGGTGGTGGTTGTGGTTGTGTTGTTGGTGGTGGTGGTTGTGTTGTTGTTGGTGGTGGTTGCGTTGGTGGTGGTTTTGTTGTTGGTGGTGGTTGCGTTGGTGGGGTGGTGTGCGTTGTGGTGGGTGGTGGTGGTGTGCGTTGGTGGTGGTTGTTTGTTGTTGTGGTGGTGGTTTGCTTTGGTGGTTGGTTGTGTTGGTGGTGGTGGTGGTTGCGTTGGTGGTGGTGATGGTGGGTTGCGTTGGGTGATAGGTTTGTGTGTGTTGTTGGTGGTGGTTGCGTTGGTGGTGGTGGTGGTTGCGTTGGTTTGGTGTGGTTGCGTTGTGTGGGTTTGTTGTTGGTGGTGGTGGTTTGCGTTGTGAGGTGGTGGTTTGCGTTGTGTGGTTGTGTTTTGTTGGTGGTGGTGGTTCGTTGGTGGTGTTTGTTGTTGCGTTGGTGGTGTGCGTTGGTTGTGTTGGTAATTGTTGCGTTGGTGGTGGTTGCGTTGTGGCGTTTGCGTTGTGTGTGGTGTCGGTTGCGTTGGTGGTGGTTGTGTTGTTGTTGGTAGTGGTTGCGTTGGTGGTGGTTTGTGGTTGCGTTGGTGGTGGTGGTTGCGTCGGTGGTGGTTGCGTTGGGGGAGTGGTTGTGGTGTTGCTTGGTGGTGGTGGTGGTGGTGGTGGTGGTTGCGTTGGTGGTGGTTGCGTTGGTGGTGGTGGTGGTTGCGTTGGTGGCGGTGGTGGCTTGCGTTGTGGTGGTGGTGGTTGCGTTCGTGGGGGGGGGGGGGTGGGGGGGGGGGGGGGGGGTGGGGGGGTGGGGGGGGGGGTGTGGTGGGGGGGGGGGGGGGGGGGGGGGGGGGGTGGGTGGGGTGGGGGGGGGGGGGGGGGGGGGGGGGGGGTGGTGGTGGGGGGGGGGGGGGGGGGGGGGGGGGGGGGGTTGGGGGGGGGGGGGGGGGGGGGGGGGGGGGGGTGGGTGGGGGGGGGTGGGGGGGGGGGGGTTGGGGGGGGGGGGGGGGGGGTGGGGTGGGTGGGGGGGGGGGGGGGGGGGGGGGGGGGGGGGTGGGGGGGGGGGGGGGGGGGGGGGGGGTTTTGGGGGGGGGGGGGGGGGGTTTTGGGGGGGGTGGGTGGGTGGGGGGGGGGGGGGGGGGGGGGGGGGGGGGGGGGGGTTTGGGGTTTTTTGGGGGGGGGGGGGTGGGTGGGGGGGGGGGGGGGGGGGGGGGGGGGGGGGGGGGGGGGGGGGGGGGGTGGGGGGGGGGGGGGGGGTTTTTTTTTGGGGGTTTTTTTTTGGGGGGTTGGGGGGGGGGGGGGGGGGGGTTTTTGGGGGGGGGGTTGGGGGGGTTGGGGGGGGGGGGGGGGGGGGGGTTTGGGGGTTTTTTTTTTGGGGG